>NC_092182.1:24806240-24913740 GCF_043641665.1 Enoplosus armatus | reverse complement strand
AGGATGATATGTTCAGTGTCAAAGGTTGCACATAGTATACGCAGTGTATTATGAATAGTATCCCAATTACAGTACACAACTCTCTTACTGTTATAGATTATTGGCTTAAGCCGTCCCCAGTACAAGTCTCCACAACGCTGAAATACAAATTATGCTTTTGGTTGAAGTTATGAGTCACCACAAAACCTTCCTTGACAAAATAGCCATATCTTTAAGGACGGAAGTATTTTTTTTTTTTCAAAATAGACTATTGATGAATACATTTCAGTCACACCAACCTTTTCAAAATGGATGTAGAACATCTTGAGATTAAACACTTCCTGCGGAGGACGATGACGATCTAAATTTAATTCACTTCTAGGTCACAGCAAACTGGTTAAGCTGTCTGAGAAATGACAACCAGAACATGTATTTAGCATCTGTAGGTTTTTTGACAAAAGGGACAATCTAAAGGCATGGTTTATGTCCTGAACGTCTTCTGCTGCTGAACACACGGTCGTGTTGTGAAAAGATAGCATACAAACTGATCCGTCAACTATCAACAGCCCATAAAGTTGAAGTATACATGTATTTACAGAGATGTGGCAGGGATCAATGCACGGTTGCTGCTGCAAAATGTAAATGTCAGTACAGGAAAAAAAAATCCCAAAAGAATATGAGCAATATTTAAAAAAAAATATATATAATGTTATTAATAATAATAAAATAATAGCAATAACTAGTTAATGAACTTTTTGCTCGGCCTGCAGTTTGATTTTTGGACTTTTTCTCCTGATAAAGGTTCTTTGGTGGAGTTTCCCTGAATTGAGGGACTAAGCACAGAGGCTCTATAAATAAAACTGCCTGACTTTCCCTCTGTTGTGTAAAAGTTTCTGTTGACAGTTATGTCCAAGTTATTATTTATTCAGTTCTAGTATGTCTTATTTGTACCTGTTTATATTTTATTGGATCTTATTTCATTTACTTTTTGTACTTTTAACAGCCTGATTTTACTTTACTTTACTATATTTTTTAGTTTTGAAATGTCGTAATCTTGATTTACCCATGCAATGCACCTTATAACTATCGTTTGAGAGGTGCTGTATAAATTAAGAGTATTGATAACAATAAGAAGAGTAGAGAACATTTGTATTTTTTTCTATTTTTTACTATACTACTATATAAAACATATATTTCTCCCTTTTTTCTTTTCTTTTTCTTTCTTTTAATGTTTTTTCCATGTTTGTCACATTTCCACATGTATCTATATTTAGAATATACCCAGTCTGTATTCCAACCTTCCACCCATCTGAAAGAAAATTAACGAATAACATAAATCAAATTAATATAGAATACGAGTATAATATCATTTAAAAGGTAAATTATATATTCCAATCGCTGTAACAGTATGGAACTGCAAGAGCCACCACTGATTGGCTGAGCTACATTAAAACTACCAGCAGTCTTTACTGCCATCTAGTGGCCCCTACAGTGACGTACAGCACAGAGAAGCAGCAGCTCCTCTGAACACTTGGTTTAGTTTCAACTTGTCAGAATAAATATAAGCACAAAACATGTCTCTTGAGAATAGTTTAACTGTCTTCTCACAGAATTAGTTTTTCTCCTGTTTTGTTTTTATTAGTCGCATTTTCTTTTTGTCATTCTCTGTCTCCCATTTATCCTTTTTCTCAACCACTTGTGATGCTCAGAGGCATGGGAGGCAGAACACGTCAGTGTACTCAACTATTCACACAAAATATAAGCAATGTGTAAAGAATTAATACACATTCCATGATCGAAAAGGAGCAGGGAGAAGACAAATCTCGTATCACCTGCTCCCTTCGTAAAATAAGTTATGGGATTAATAAAAGAGTGATATTATTCCAAAATGTTATGTAATTTCCTCTTGCTTTGTGTTAAAGACATTAAGTTACTACACCACACTGATGGTGTTCCTACTACTGAACAAGTTTGTAGTGCATCCAAACATTACTAGAAGCCACAAAATCAACAGGTTCACAGTGCAAATACTGCAACACATCAAGAAAACACAATAGAGGGAAGTGGCAGCAAAAATAACACAAAATGCAGACATGAAGAGGGTGAATGACAATAAAAATAGTCAGAATTAACAATAAATAAATGAATCCACGAAATCCATGAAATCCACTCATCCCAAACATATGCACATACTGAGTGCATTGAAGACATATTGCACGACACCTGCGGCCAATAAAGCATTAACCTTGGTGTTCAGTCGCCTGACTGCTGTAGCCATGAATGGATGCTTACACTGGTTTAGTTTACACTGCGAGAAGCTTGAATTCAAAGTAAAGGACAGACTAGATAGACGAGTTGTACTGATAAATTACTGTACCATTATGCCATATATTTGTATACAGCTCAACCTCATAAATCTAACATCTTCATGCATCCCTTCAGTAGTCCCTCCACCTCTCCATAGAAGATTCTGAGCTTTGATAATATATTTTACTGGGGGCTCCTGCAGCTAAATCACAGGGGAATAAACACTTCAGCCATATTGGTGCTTACATCCGAAATCTACACATCTATCTATTTACATGTTTACATTACATTTATTTACATGTTTACACATGCACACTGAGCGCAACAAGAACAGAAGGTTTCAAGCAGGTAATCTATCAGTTACAGTTCAATCAGCAACTTCTGACGTCACTGACTGATTGGATTTATCAATGTATTGATTGATTGACTGATAATAACATATTTCTAAAAAACACTTTTTTCATCATTTACAAATTCAGAATTATGTTAGAAGCATTTTAATTTGAACTCTTTCAGTTTACCCTCCTATTATTATTATTTATTATCATCTAATCTTTTTTATTTGATTTTTATTTTGATTTGATTTTTTCGGAATTCATTTTAATCTGAAGCCGTGTCCAAAATCACTCCTTATTTACTATATAGTGCCCATGAAGAAGGGTGAGGATTCACAATTGCTTGAATTCTTATTATTTACTGCTCACGATAGCAAGGGTCTCAGACCGGAATTATGTGAGGGTCACTGGCCAGGTTGAACACATGGCAGTCGAAATAGATAACTAAATAAAATAAAATAAATAACGCTGACAAATTGTTCAGTTAGGCACAGCTTTACTTGAATTAGATTAAATATGAAAAGCAAATTCTGTATGCTCCGAACTGTGTCTTTTATATAGTGAAAACTGAACAGTGAGTGATTTCATCCTTCATCTTGTCATGTCTTGTCATGTCTTGAGTGTCTTTCTAATGTTTTGTATGAAAATTCTCAAATGAATTATAAAAATGTACATAGAAAATGTATTAATAAAGATACAATGATGATTGTTGATGGACTGTGTGTTTCAGGGCTTGCAGTGGTTGTGTAGGTGTTGTGGTGGGAGAAACAGACCTGCTTTTATAAAGTATGAACGCTTGTAAAAAATCAGTGTAACCCACACAAAGCTGTGTCAGCTGACACGATGGTGAACTCAGATACGACAGCAGCGGCCTCATGGAGACAGTTGCCACGGAGACCGGCGCACGTCATCCTGTAGCGGTTGCCATAGTCCTCCTGACGTCAAAGCCCCTCGCAAGATGCTCAGGAAACCCCCTGGCGCGGTCACCATGGATACTGGCGGGGGGAGGGGTGGGGTTTAGAGGAAGCGGAAGTGTCAGAGCAGGCGGAAGTGGTACTGCCCTGAATACCCTGAGCAGCGAGCAGAGGACGGCTTGATAAACTCCCATCGTTCAGAGAATAAAATCGGGATTCCTAGTACGCTCTAAATGTGAGTTCACTTGCATATCACTCGATTATTGTCTTATATGCAGGGTAAAGAGAGTCTTACGGGGGGAACGGCAGCCCCAGCGGTGGACCCATCCCCTGCCTCTGCGGCGGAAGGTGCCTATTGTGGTTTGGGGCTGGGTGGGAGGATTTAGGCCGATACTTGTGGCCAAATAGCGAAAAATAATCCACAAACACATGGCATGAGGTAGCCTGTGCTCTTTGTGCTGTCGAATGTGCTATATATCGTTGATTTTTCTAAGGCCCAGACTCCGGTCGATGCCATGCGTGGTGAGCGGTGACCGTGTAGGGAGGGAGAAGCAGCACCCAAGTTTGGCCATTTTGACAGCTTAGCAGCCGTGTCCAGGCCGTCGTAAGAGCAGCCTAGACATTTTAGCAGCCAGTGTTAAGTGCATGGCACGGTGGATAACGTAAGGCTAGTACTGCAGCCATACCTAGACAACCGACATATCTGGCCTGATTATTCGCCGTGCTGACAGAAGACAGAGCAGCGTAATTTGGCGATGTCTTTAGCTCAGCTCCGTCATGGCGTAACGCTAGTGAAACGATATGGAAGCTAACACACCCTCCCTATTTCCCGTGAGTTACCCCTCAAATGCGACTGCAATTTTAAAATCGTTTTATTTCGATACCATTCAACTACCATGGGACAGTTGTGAAACGGAACAGATGCCATATTTAACCCTCTAGCTATTTCAGCTCGGTGTCGGCACATATTGTATCGCCGTTCAGATTCAACTGGGTCAGGTCCCGTTAGCAGCTAAGCTAACAGTTAAAGCCAACGGCCGTGCTATGACGTTCAGTTAGCATGCTAGCTGGCGGTAATCTATCTCTCCATCTTAAAATTCCGCAGGGGAATGCGACAAGGAGGGCGTAGCTGTTGGCAGGCCGACTAAACGCTACAACCCCAATATTCGTGGCCTGGAGGGCTGCTTTTAAGCGTTCGTGTCTAAACGTTTGCTAGGGCGGCAACGTTATTTAAGCTGTTCGGTGTATCTCTGCTGTTGAAGATGGTGTTCCCCATTTTTCTCGGTGCGCATAAGCCTGTTAACCTTAATAGTTAGCTAGGTGGTTGGATAACAGCATTGCTAATGTGGAGTATGTTGGTGGCGTGCCAGATGATTGTAGCTGACCGAACAGGCCAAATTGGATCAATTTTAACCGATATGCAGGTCGCTGCGGCGGTTAACTAACGCGAACGCTTCATTAATGCGCTTGTAACCGTGATCAGCGGCATTTTACCCAATGCTAAATGCTAACAGGAGGATGCTAAAATGTGCTAAAATGAAACAGATTAGCCTCGAAGGCATAAGATGGTTATCGAAATGACAGCACTGTGTGAATGCCACATGCAGACTGAAGATTCACGTTCAATTCAACTTTGTTGAAAACCCGCAGTATTTCCCCGGTATTTGCACAGTACATATTTTCATGTCGTTGCTTAATAACGGCCTGTCAAATTAATTGTTCTATTGAATAACCTATGTGATGAACTGAACGACCACCTTTAAAGCATGTCAATAAAAAATAGATTTTTGTAGGTATTTAGTCGTTGTAATAATGACATTAACATAATATGGTCCTGAGACCACCAACAGATGAAAAGACAAAATGAGGAGAAAAAAATAAAGGTCTGATTAATAGAAATATTTTTTAGCAGAGTTAATGCATGTCAGGGTAGTGATATATTAAATTATAGCCACTATTTTTTTACAGTCATTAATTTTAATGGCTTTTTTATGACCATGGTGTTTACATACAAAATAAAACATTATCTTGTCTGTGGATGTATTATTATCATGTCAAGAGAGTAGCAAAAGTAACCCTTTTGAAAGTAAAAGTAACACCGGGTGGATTTGGTCAATACGAAACATCAGATTTTCATGCTGTGAACCACAACAGATCTCAAGTTTCTTCTCAATGAGCCTCCTGATAATGGAGGAAATGGGGATCTGAATTTATAATGATCCCTTGTACTAATGGTCTCACCATTTTGTCTTTCGGTAAACAAATGGAACAGCACTCAATATCAGCAGATAATTGATTTTACGATTCAGCCCTTGAATCAGCACTGGAAATGTGCCATTGCTGTGCTCCCAGCTTAGAGGCTAATAATTACTCTGCAGACCATAGGTGTGTGTATAAGAGTGGCAGCAGGATCAAACTTTGTAAATGACAGTTTTATAATTAGTCCCCTACCATCTTTTCATTCAGTTCAGAGGTCATGCTGTTGCTTCACACTTAACCATTTGTTTCCAACACAGTCTTATATTAAATATCATAACTTACATCAAGAAAATGTGGTTAAATTCAAGATGTCACTTGATACAAGCAATATTTATTCTATACATGTTTTATTATTGAAGCACACAACTTAGGAAGTAAACATAACATATGTATTATTAGTCAGCTATAAGACATTTGATAATCAGCTGTCAAGTTGCGAAGAGGTTTTATATACAGTTTTGTCTCAAAAGGTTGCATCCTTATCATACTTATCCATATGTATTTTTCAGAATTTTGATATTGATAAGAAATATAAAGTTATTTGTTGAAATCCTCTTTACAGAAATCTGTTATTCAGTCTTTTAAACATTTTATAGCTATGATTACTTTGTTAGTTTGGAAGATCACGTTCTATTAGATATAGACACATACCATGTGATTGTAATTACTGCTTTGTTTTCAACACTGATCTTCAAAAAGCAAGAGAATTTTACAAATTCAGTACTTTTAGAACAATTGCCAGTTAAACTCAAAGTTGAATGGAAATTGCTTGCCTAGGATCAATGTGTGCCAAAGGAGTAGATAGAATCCTTTCATGATATATGTAATACTTTCAGTCATGATATATATATATGATATATTTTCTGGAAAATCAATTAATTGTCAATGGATAAAATTACCAGTCATGAATGTCTATTTTTGGCCAATCCAGATAATCCTCTATCATGGTATATGTAATATTTTCAATCTTGATATCATTATATATCATGATTTAGTACATTTTCTGGATAATCAATTGTCAGTCATGAATGTCTATTATAGGCTAATCCAGCAAATTAGATACCTGACAAGTCAAGATGCTTCATTACATTGATATAAAATTCAAACAAAAAGCCATGTAAAGCGATCTTTCGTATTGGTTTAGACATTACCAATGGGCTAGTACAACCAGAGATATTAAAACAATAGCTACCAGGCTATAAACAGTATGGCAAAAGCTCTGATGGTTGACTGACTGTAAATATTGAGATATTGCCCAACCCAAGAGTTTTGGTTTATTCAGGACAATCGGTAGCTCACAAGCATTAACAATTAAATTGACTAAGTGATGTTTTTACACATTGAAAAAAAAATCTACACACATATCTGACACCATGAATTGAGTGGAAGATAACATCAGAGTCATGTCTTTTGAATGTCATGATGAGTACACAAACACTAAATGGCGAGGGGTATTACGGATGCCTCGGTGCCATCTGGTGGCGTTAGAGTAAATTTCATGATGTGCATTTGATGCGCATAATATAACCACTGTTTTCCAAAACAAAGAATATCTCTCGTCTAATGTCTGCAAGAAGACTTGAACTGACGATGAAAAGTGGAGATTTTTTATCATTGCGCTTAAGTGAAGGACTGCACATCAGCACAAAGCCTGGTGGTGGCACGTCATGCTGTGGGGATGCTGCTTGTGAAGGTAGAGACGTGAACATGAATGCAATAAAACAAAATTCCAAGAGCAAAATCTGCTGAAGTCTGTTTAGAGAACTGTGGTTGAGGAGATTTATTCTCCAGCAAGAGAACAATTCAAACAAAAATCCAAATCCACACAGGAATGGCTTAAAACAAATAATGTCCTGCAGTGGTTGTGTTATACATCAGTCCAATAAAGACTTTGTGGCAGGACTTGAAAATTGCTGTTCACGACAGAACCTGAGCAGTTTTGCAACATTAAAGGCAGTGGCAGTGTTGTGATTTTGAAAAGCTGATGTGGACCTTTCCAGATACTGTAATTGCTGCCAAAGGTGCTTTTATTAAAAATATTGATTTGAAGGGGTTGAATACTTCCACAATCAATTATTTTGTCTTATAAATTTGATTTTTGTAAAACAAAACATTAAATGGTCCATGAAGGTGAATGCTCAATATTATGTTCAATTTTACCCTGGGTTTTGATTTTGTATTAGTAACAGTAATGCTTATTGTATTAGATCAGAATTTGGTATCCGTGGCAACTCAACATTAAATAACTCCGGTCAGACTGGAGACCATGTTCGTTGAAACAGTTCCCCTTAAATCTGATTCTGCCACTAAAATCTCCTGGAAAAAAACAAAATACTTGAACAGCTTTGGTTGAAAACTGAGATGTAATTGAAACAGGAAAAATAGTTCAGTTGAACTATACAAGTCCAAGAAATGATACTTTATTGTTGTGGTATTTATCATGGCTTATACCTCTTTTGCCCTCCGTAGGGAAACCCCATCCTCAACCCCCTGCTTCCACAGGGAGGTCAGAGGTCAGGTAAGCTTCAAGGACACTTGAACACAACAGGGTGATGTTTGAATTTCCCTCTGGTGGATGGGTTGTCACTAGGCTAAGCATCTGAACTGGGAAGTGGGAAACTTGTTAGTGTGCAGATGTGAGGGTAAAGCTGGATTTTAGTGTGGGTTTATTAAGATATTTTACTTCTTGTGTGTTAGTTTATTCTTAAGTAATTTAAATGTAGCAATAAAGGATTTGCAAGTTATTAAGATAAATGACATGCAAATGAAGACTCTTAAAGCTGGTTAACGCCGATTTGTGGAGAGTTTATAATGTGATGTGTAGATATAAACGAGATGGAGGCGAGGCTGTGGCCTACTTAGACCTACAGATTCATCTGGAGAGCAGAAAGCCCTCAGGGATGAAATAACTGGGAGCAGCCATTTTGCTGGAAAGGGGTTTTGACAGTTTATGAAGTTCTGTTGGTCTTTGCTGGTATATTTTTTTTGTCACATTTTTAAAATGTGATATTAGGATCCAGTCATTGGCAGTTTATTAATTAGCGTTTGTCTAGAAGTCAGTGCCAGTGGTTTGATTGTGGAACTGTTGAGCATGTTCATACATACTCAGCTTTTAAAAAGTGACACAAGCCCAGTGCTCTAGCTATCCCACTCTAGTGGTCTTCCCTCTGTAATTTCTTTCCCCTTCTTCACCATGCTCTACTTATATCATGGGCCCTCAGATCTTGCACACCTGTATTTCTCACAGTTGACTCTTTCCCTGCCCGTCTTCCTTTTTTTTGCCTGTTCCAGCTGGTAAATGGAGAGTCCTAATGCTTAAGTCCAAACACTAACTCTGTCTTTCTGTCCCCTGTGCTTCTCCCTGTAGCCTAAAAATGGATAAGAACGACCTGGTGCAGAAAGCCAAGCTGGCAGAACAGGCTGAGCGCTACGACGACATGGCGGCTGCCATGAAGTCCGTGACGGAGCAGGGCCAGGAGCTCAGCAACGAGGAGCGCAACCTGCTCTCTGTCGCCTACAAGAACGTGGTATGGCATCCATCTAACACATTTTTTTGTTTCTCCTCAAATCTATAGATGCCCAGGATGTAACTCTACAGTCAGCTAAAGATTTGGTTCAAATCACAATATAGAGCTCATAGCTCATGATACTTTTTAGTTTGAAAATAAACTGACAGTAGACAAAAACATACAACGTGCAAAAATGTTTTCACGTTCATCATCATTAGCTTTTAAGTACCAGTTTTTCCCAGATTTTACTACGAAATGCAAATAATAGACTTGCTTCACAGGTAAATGTTCTCCATGAAACTAAGCTTAAAATTACAAATGTCCTCATGAAGATAAAGAATAAATGTATCGACTTGGATGACTTAACATTGCACTAATCGTGGTTAACGCTGTTGTTCAGTTGGATTTTACAACGCGACCAATATTAAGAGGTCGCATGAACGCAACCAAAGTCCACGGAAACGATCACAAACAGAAGCAGGTTCACTCAAGGAAGCACAAATTGAGGCGAAGACAACTCTGCATCCATATCTAGTTGAGTGTTTCATCTTGAGTAAAGAATTGCTTTTTTTTTTAGTTGTACAGCTCCATGAATAAATAGATACAGGAGCAGGGGACAGGGTCTAGAGGAAATCAAGAGACCCTGAAGTCTGTGTTCAGTTTTAGAAATCAGCCTGTCTGAGCTGTCTCACTTAGTCGCTGCTTGTTGTCACAACAAATGTCATTAAAGGAAACTGACCACGGACTGCTCGTTGCCTAAAAAACAGACAGAAAGAGCACAGTGATGTGAAAATCCACTCTGTGGTTCACCACTCCCGCTTTTCACCCCACATATAGCTTGTTGATGGAATAAAATGTATGTTGTGATCCATTTGTCGGCTTTATCATGTGTATTGTCACAGTTTAATATATTATATATTTATTGCCAAACATTGCGCCACAATATAGTGTTACACCCATAATAAACACCTATGGTGCCTTTCAACATGATGATTTAACACATATGGCAGTTGGGAACATCTCTGGACACAAACTGTAGCTTCTCCTATCTTGGAATCACTTGTCAAAATGCCATTTTTGAAGGCAGAGTTGTACTCTTTAGTATGTCCTTTTAAAGGATGCACAGCCAGAGTAATGCATCTTACAAAACAATCTGCTTTCCCCTGATGTTTATTTATAGTATTGACGGTGACAGTTAAAATCCTTGCATTTAGCTTCTTTTTGTATAATGTGTAGTCCATCACTCGCTGCGCTGCTTTCATTTTTGTGTTTTTCATGAAGATTTTGTAGTCCCAACTATAAAAGCACAAATTATGTAAGAGCAGCCTCAGGTTTTCCAGCGCTGCTGCTCTATTTATCATAGAGGTTTGCTTGATTTAAGCTTGCCAGCATTGAGTACCACTCAGTACTTTATGTATTGCATGTTTCAATACTAGCTGTACCCAGCCAGGAGGATAGTATGTCAGTGTGTTGAGTTAGGGCATAGGGAATAGCATAAGCCACACTTATCTCACATGACAGGGAAGCAGAATTTAATGCACTGTCATGTTCTAATGCTAGGAGCAAGATAGACTTAGTATTTGGTTTTACAGAGCAAATTTAGTTGAACATCATCTTGAATAACAAGGTCAGACATTAATATTTTTCAAATTTGAAACATTAACTATTTTAAGTCTTCTTTAATGTTAGCCTTCTATTTCATTGCTCATCATCATTTCAGCATTATTAGGTTATATGACGAGGAAACAGCCACATTTTCCTCAAGTATTAAATAACGTTACAATATTGTCCTTGTATGACCACCAGTTCAATACATATATGCATACATATACATTGTTATTGTATATATTTCTTTATTTTTCACTTAAATATTGTAAATGTATATATATTATTTACATTTTTTTTCCAATTTATTTATTTTTTTCTAACTCTATGCTACTTTTCTACTCTTGAATGGGTGCACCTGTAAAGTGTCTAATTCCCCCCCGGGGATCAATAAAGTATTTCTGATTCTGTATGTTGTTGATCTGTTAGAAAATCATTATGATGCTCATGTGCAATGCAATGCAAGTCAAGTTAATTTTATTTATAGAGCCCAATATCACAAATCAAATTTTCCTCAAGGGGCTTTACAGTCTGTACAGCATACAACACCCTGTGTCCTTACACCCTCGAGTCTCTGCAAAGTATGCAGTTAAATCATTTCAGAATTACACCATTAAATGTGGTTTTAATCATGTTTACTCTATCATACTAAATATGTAGTATGTGTTATTTCAGCTGTGTCTCATGTATATAAGATGTTGTTTTAATGTCAGTTTTTTTGGTTGTTGTTGCTGCCATTAGGTGGGGGCCCGCCGTTCATCCTGGCGCGTCATCTCCAGCATCGAGCAGAAGACGGAGGGGAACGAGAAGAAACAGCAGATGGCTCGCGATTACCGTGTGAAGATCGAGTCTGAACTCCAAGAAATCTGCCACGACGTGCTGGTACGAAGAGGGATGGGAAAGGGCAGGCAGGGAGCGAGGGGGTGTGAAGATAGAGAGAGAGCGAGAGAGAGAACAAGATGGGTGGTGGTGGTGGTGGTGATGGGCGGGAGGAGTGGGACAGAAGGTATAAAGAGGGAAAGATGGTGGAAGAAAGCACACTGGAGCTGATCCCTCCTGGCTGAGGAAAGAATAACAGTCACATGGTGTTACTCGTGGATACAGTAATAATGTTGCTAGGAGCAGCACCGGCAGCTGTTAAGAGATGTCAAACAAAGCTTTAATTTTCCTCTCAGTTTTTTGTCTTTCTACCCCACTTGGGTATCTTTGCTTCAGTTTTTCTTGGTACAGAGGCAGAAGAGTGCTTGACTGGAAAGGTCACGCTGCGCCAGAAGTGATGTGCAGTCGCCTATAGTTTGCGTGTGTGCAAAGCGTGGGGTGGACTGCCTCTATCAAGATTCACACGGGATGTTTTTAAATGAATATATTTTATGAACCTGTTGTTACTACTTCTTACATAGTAAGTAAGAAGTGGGCTCTGTCGGCTGAGGCCTGATCAGGTGTTCAGACCGTAAATAACAACTGCGTTGTGGGTGTGTTGCTACGGGTACGGGGTGAGAGGATGAAATATGATCCAGGAAGTCCAGTTTGAGTAAAATATCTGTGAGTTTTAAGGTTTATCAGATGACAAAACAATGTGGGTTATAAGAGCATGAGACAGGATTTTACAGCTATGGGATGTTACCACAGCAACAATCATTTTACTTTTGCGTTGCATCACTTACCTAACCCTAACCCTTATGTAAACAGTAGAATTACTCTGATGTCATTGCAAAGTAATCCACCTGGAATGTGTGTGCATTTGATTGGTCAACACACAGCGCTGCCGGGTGAGGTTGCATTGCATTGTGGCAACAGTCAAGCCAGGTGCTGGATGACTCTGCGTCTGATTTAAAATGAATGAGGAGGCTGCGATTTCTGATAGAGCACTGCTGTTGGTGTGGACACACCCTTAAGGCATCAGTATACTCCAACCAAATTGCTGGTCACTTTCCGTCCTTTTTTGTGCATACAAAAGTGTAACACTATTCCATACACGTTCCATGAAAGAATGCTGAAAGTGTGCACCATTATCCCAGTTTAAACAACTCTTGCATCTCACCCCTTTCTATTGACACCTTTTTAAAAAGCAGCTAAAGGCTCATTTATTCACACTGGCCCTTGTCTCGCCTCGTGCTGTCTAGTGTTTGTCATTTTTTGAGTTTTTAAGGTCTGTTGTTGCTTATGCGTTATTGTTTCTTTTTACTGTTTTATGGTCTTGCTTTTAGCAATGTTACACTTGCTAAGCACTGTGACCTTACTCTGTGAAAGGTGCTATACTAAATAAACTTTGCTTACTTTCTTCTATGATGGCTTTTCACCCGGCCTTCGAGTGTGGCCATGTAGAACAGCTAAAAGCAGGTTTTGCTTCTGACGTGCTCTGTTCTGTTCTGTTAAGGCATACGTCCGCCTTTATGCTCATGGCCTGCTTTTGTCTAAAGGATAAGATCGTGTTCAGCAGACATTACCATTGCTTGAAAAACACAGCCTACTCATTCATTTCAGTGAGGCCACTGTGGGGGGGGGGGTGATGCAATGGGTACCCTTGGCAAAAAAACCTAAATCCCAGGCCACCAGGGCACCCCATGTTTTTTAATGCAGTGCTGCTCTTGGTCAGAATGCCTAGTAACCCCTTGTCTGGATTGGATGTGACTCTTCCATGTTTTCGTCTTTCATATCTGTCAGAACAAACGTCAACCAACGCAGTTGCCTACCTAAGCTCCACACAGGTTAGCACTCCACCTTCACCATGTGCCACTGCAACCTGAAATACTTGCCAGAAGTATATTTTTAATATTTACTAACCCAAGTTGTGTGTTTGGTTGTGTTTGTGGTCAGTCAGTGTGATCACAGATGGTAAAAAACAGCAGGAAAAGAAATGATTTAGAGTGCTCTGTAACCAAAGGCTTTATGTTCAGTCTCAGGAACCCAACGTGTGATTGTTTATTGGTCTTTAAACAGTGAATCCCCACCTGTTGGTTTATGGTCAGTCGCTCTAGTTAAGAGCATCAGCTAAACAATGGCTGAGGTGAAGCTCAGTAAATTTGCCTGAAAATAATACAACCTGAAAGAGGCAAGCTAGGCCACGTTGAAAGTCTCACTCAGCTGCTCAAATTTGGAGTTCAAAGATGCTCCAAGTGTTCTGTAAAATACATCATCTGTAGTTTTTGAACAGTTAAGGCCTTTTGATATGATTGAGGCATCATGAACAACCCTCACACTTCCAGGTCCTGACGGGGTTAGAACAGAAACCGCTCAAGGTCAAACCAGACTCAAATTTTTAGTGCCTGAGCAGACTTCTAATAATATCTTCAAGGTCAAACTAGAAGCCTCTGCAGTGATGTGGTGCTGTAGGAATGAAGGGAGGGAAGGACGGGTGGAGACATGCTGTCCTTAAAGCAGCAGGAAGCATGGAAGGGGAAAGCTTTGATGCATCCACAGGACAAAAAATATGTCAGTAACCTTGATGTAGAAGATATCACCAATAGCAAAAATCTAATTTTCTTCCCCATTATATACTAATATATATTTGAAATGTATCAAAATATGAGGAAAACATCTCACAGCGTGAGAGTGGGTCCACTTGATGACTATCCCACGTACACTGGTGTTGCACCAGCTGGGCGGAGTTTGTCATCAAATTAACTGTGTACAGCGGGGTTGTAAAGAAATCAGGTGGACCATTATCTATAAAAAAAACTCTTGTCCTTGGAAGGTCATGGGAGGCTGGAGCTGATCCCAGCTGACATTGGGCAAGAGGCGGGGTACACCCTGGACAAGTCGCCAGTCAATCACAGGGCTGACGCATAGAGAAAATCTAAATATGACACGCCTACGGGCACGTTAGGGTCGTCATCTAACCTACCCTGCAAGTCTTTGGATTGTGGGAGGAAGGCAAGGGAACCTGGAGAGAACCCACGCAGACACGGGGAAAACATGCAAACTCATACAGAAAGGCCTAATCAAGGGGACCCAACATAAGAATATCAGACGCTAGAGAGCTACTGCAGCGTTTTGCTGAATTAAAAAAAAGTGGGGGAGGGCATGTCCTCGCGTCCCTAGTGGATGTTTTGCCCACACATTTGTTTGCCTCGCAAATAATGGCAGGTCATCACCTTGATCCTGCAGAAATTGTGAATGTGTTGTTTCCTCGTTGCCTCCATACTCTAGTGTGGCGCGTAACGTGTGCACGCACTCGTTGACAAACCTTCAGAGACTGAGACTGTGGTAACTCCTGTTTATATCCTAAACTCAACAGTAATGTTAACCACTCTAAACAGCAGGGCTACGTTTGTGTACAGGCCTTTCCACACACACTGGGAGATCCTCTCACAGGAGAGAAGCTACCCAACACAGGTACCCACACAGTGACTCTATAGGGGCATAAGGGACAAACAGTGGTAGAGTTGTTCCGAACGTTCACACTGGAAGGAGGAGTGAAAAGCAGACTATCATAGAGAGGGGGGGTTGCTGTATTGTTTAAATATGAGGATTAAGGCACACATTTTCAGTCAGTCTCTCCTGGAACACATTCATGGGCTTGCGAGAGAAATTCAAACCCTGGCTCGTTTCTCACCTCCACACAGCTGACCAATCCAGGCTTGAAGTGGGTGTGAAGGTCAAATTTTTAGTTTCAGAAAGTTACAGAAACGGTTGGACACAGTCGTCCCCCTTAATACAGCATCAAAAAGGTGAGAGTTTCCAAAGCTATTGGACCATCTGACAAGCACTTCTGAAGAAGCATACTGACAGCTTAAATGTACTTTTAGTGACTGCCAGCTTCCACCCCTTTCCGCCAGAGACTCTGAAGCCCAACAATAGCTGCTCATGACTGGTTTAGTCTGACTACCAGCACTGCAGGCATACATGTCGCTAACCATGCTAGTTATACTGAGCGGTTACGGTGTTCCTTGTGTTCATTTAGCAAAGGCTGCAGTGCAAAGACATGTATTGGTAAAACTACTTGTACACTGACACTGGTTTCTTTGTGTGTAATCCTGCCATTGCTGTATAAATACAGAATATGCTGGCCTGTTTTTATATTTCTGTTTATGAACCCTTCTGGTTGTCTGTGTGTTTCAGAATCTGCTCGACAAATTCCTCATTGTCAATGCATCTCAGGCGGAGAGCAAGGTGTTCTACCTCAAAATGAAAGGAGACTATTTCAGATACCTGTCAGAGGTGGCCTCTGGGGATTCAAAGAAGGGTGAGTATCTGGGTTTGAACCATTAGAAATTGAACTTTTCTTTCATTGTTCTTTTACCAATTTTGTAAGGGACAGAAGCAAGGCGTTATTCCCTTATTAAAGGAGGAGCAAGTGGGTACTCACTTGAACTACAGTGCAGCTGCCCTGGTGTTCAAAGAGATTCAGTGTCTTGCTAATGGACAGTTGAGCAGAGTGATGTTTGTTGACTCGGGGGCGTGAACCCAATTAAAGGGAGGATTTACTCAGTGTGGCACCAAGCTAATCAGAGCCTAACCAGAGCGTTCTTTTTATTGCTCAAACAAAAGTCAGTTGCTGTTTGCAGAGTAAATACTCCCTTTTTAATAAACATAACTTGGTAAACCTTTTTATTGCTTGCAGTAAAGATACCCTTTTATTGCTCAGAGCTAGAAGCTTCCTAGTAGTAGTAGTAGTAGTAGTAGTAGTAGTAGTAGTAGTAGTAGTAGTAGTAGTAGTAGTAGTGGTGATCCACTGATGCTGCTATTGAGTCCATACCAACCGCAATCAGTGGTAGACGCTTAAATTCTCCAAAAATACCATGGAATTCAGGGGCACATAAAGAGTTGTTTCTTCAACCACATGCCAGACTTGATTATGTTCTTAAATTGTCTGTAAATATTGTATTAAGTTTGAGGCAGTAATTAAATTACTGTAAACAAATAAAGCAATTACTGAGAAGATTGTCTATCTCTAGCAAAAAGAAAGAAAAAACTGATTGAAAACATGTTTCATCATATGTGTCCTCGTCCAAGATGGCAGAGAGGGGTTAGATGACACATGAAGCATCAGGGTTTATGGGAACAGTCACAGCCATGATGTCATTTGTTCACATTAGTCATACCAAGGTTTTACAAGTCAGTGATGGCGACACTGAGATATAGAAATTGCATTTGTAACACCTTCAAAAGGTCACATACAACTCATCAGATAGAGATTACAGAAGAATTACCCAATCATTTCATCATGCAATTCTTGACTATTTATATCCTTTTGCTAAAACTTTGATTTTAATGATGAGCCAGACTCATTCAGACTGTTGCCAAGAGACCGGCACCCATAATGCTTTGTTGCCAAGGTTATCAATCATCTGACTCTGGTCGTCATGGCAATGAGCCAAAGCACCCACTGTATAGGAAGTGACTAGATGGTGACATGGTTAACAAGGGACTGGGTTACAACTACTGGGTTTACTGATGGCAGGTTGACCCTGACATGTACACTAATTGTCCTGAAACAAAGGTTTCATACAGCTAATTCTAACATGGAATTAACACCAGGTTTTTTATTGGACTGGTTTATTTTTCAACAATTAATTGGGCCAATGGCCATGAAATGTTGTACAGCATTCATGGTCCCTAGAGCATGAATCCGTAGATCTTTGTTGATCACATGACTTTTCAAAGGCGCCACCAGCTGGTCAAAGTGAAATCGTTCCGCATCTACAAGATGGATTGGCACAACATTTGGTACAGACAATCATGTTCCCTTCAGGATAAATTATAATAACTTATGTGATCCTCTGACTTTTCATCTCGCACCATCACCAGGTCTGAATTTTAATTTGTCCAATACGAATTGACACTTATGACCAAATACCTGTAAAACTAATGACCTCAGCCTCAGCTGTACTTTGTGTTTAGTGCTAATGAGCATGCTAACGCATCAAACTAAGATGGTGAACGTGATAAAGTTTATAGCTGCTGATTTAGCTCTCATATACCAAAAAGTGGTTGGTTGATGCTATGAGGACAATACTCACTGCAGGTCACAGTGAACGGGGTCCTCTTGTGAACACAATCAACAAACTGTACAAAGACTAAGTTGTGTCATTAAGAGTAAAGTTCAGGATCACAGCGTGTAGTAAAATAAAAGTGTTGGTTCTTTCTTTTGTGAAGACACGGTGGAGAACTCTCAGCAGGCCTACCAGCAAGCCTTCGACATCAGCAAGAAGGACATGCAGCCAACACACCCCATCCGGCTGGGCCTGGCCCTCAACTTCTCCGTCTTCTACTACGAAATCCTCAACTCGCCCGAGCAGGCCTGCGCTCTGGCCAAGCAGGTGGGTGCATAACACTTTGTTTATTCATGTAAGAGCACTGAATTTCAATGTTTTATGGTAATACAGGTTATGGACAGGTGGCCCCTCTTCCACAGAACAGTCTGCCAGTTAACAGTCAAGATGGAGCAGTGTCTCGCCAGCTGCTGAGCTCTTGCTCCTGGCATCCCAGCAGTCCTCACGCATCTGACAGCCGTTTTTTGGACACGATTGTCAGAAATCAAAACCATGAGACTCAGAAGTCCCCAGAGACCTGAGGCCTATTTGAAAAATGTGCAGGCTGTGCCCATGGTCAGGACCTGACAGAACCAATCGAGTCGTGGAGTAACAAAAGTCAAGCACATCTGAAATGAAAGCTTAAACAGGAACCCAACTTGATCGAACAAAAACTAAGAGTGATGTAAAAATAGCTCAAAGGGTACCCCGAGCACGCCAGAGTAAGCACAGAAATGTAACTTGGAGTGAGACAAACCTAGTCTGTGTGTGTAAATACGTTTGCAGAAGGATTTACATCAGTGAACCTCTCTGTTCCTCCCCGCAGGCTTTCGACGAGGCGATCGCCGAGCTCGACACCTTGAACGAGGACTCGTACAAAGACAGCACGCTGATCATGCAACTACTAAGGGACAACCTGACTGTGAGTATGCACTCCGACACAATTTGTACACCAAAAATGATCTGCAAACGTCTGTATTTGCTGCGTTGCATCCTAAAGTTGATCATAATCTAAAGTAGGTGAAAATGCAGGGACATGTGTTGTAGGGGTCACGTGCAATTGTATCACCGTTTCATTTGTAAACTATTGATGTGGAGTAATGAGTTCGACTGCACATTTTATTTCTGCTGTGTTAAGCTACACACATAACAGAACATTAAACACACACAGCCGTGGGTATAATTCCCGTCGGGTGTGGGAGGGACAGATCCTGCCAAAGCTAAAAGGAGGCAAATTTGTTCCCCTCAGTATTTCACTATTAACCGACTCCAAAATGCATCAGACATGTAGCATGCTCACAACGAATCTTGCCTCACATTAATGTAGGTATCAGCCAACAACGGTGAACACGACTTGAACCCGCAATGAGTATTTCATGCAGTAACTACAGTATATTTAATATTTACCAGCATCAGGCTTTTTTTTTTTTAATGATTTTTGGTCGAAAAACTGTGTTAACGTTAAACCACGTCCACATTTACATCATGTATCTTCTTGAGTTGATCACTCTTGGTAATTAGTGTTGCTGCACATGTAAATATACATGTAAACTTTTTTTTAATTACTAATTGGGCTCCTGAGTCCTTCTACTGTAGTTCTTTCCAGCAGCTAGAATTAAGTATAATAATAGAAAAACGTGTAGCGATCCAAAACAGTTGGCGGTAGATGTTGAGTTTTGGTATCAGTCAAAAGTGAAGGCTTCTTTCCGCCTATGTATCAGTCATACAGGGAGGCTGACAGACACATTTCTACAACCATAGTAGCAGACAAATTGACCAGAATGCATCGCTGCCATCCTACATTCACTACAATATATATATATAGCAACCATGCCTATACTTTTATTCCAATGTGGGTGTATTTGAAGCTTCAAGCCTGGAAAATGTTTCACATGGAGTCTTTCAATACGATAATCTTCATTTAATGCAAGTGAGGAATTGAACCACTTCAAAACATTTTGTTCAGAATCTGTGTGTAGCTGTGTTGAGTCAAAATGAACTACATTGTGTGTGTGTGTGTGTGTGTTCATGGTAATGAAGCAACAAGTCACTCAGTGCAACAGTGTGGCTCAATGATGTGTTTTTAATCATTTTTGGACAACAATGGAGCTCCATGGCACAGAGGAAGACGATATATCAGGCTTTGGATAAACAGGCAATACTTGTAGATGCATTCGTTGTTAGTTTTGGTCTTTTCATCCTAACCGAAAGATATTTCTTCTTCTCTTTTTCTGCAGCTGTGGACATCAGAAAACCAGGGAGACGAAGGCGAAACCGGCGATGGAGAGAATTAGAGCGCACTTCACTGTTAACCCATCCCCACTCTCTTCCTCCTCCTTTTATCTCTCTTCCTCTTTCTTCTCTTCTTCCTCTCTTCGTACACATAAACAGCCCGTTCATTCCCTCGTCCCACTTTTTCAAGCCCAGCCTCCCGACTTCCCTTCTGTATAACCAACAGCATGAATAGTACCTGACCTTCACAAACAGATATTAAAGAAAAGAAAAGGAGGGGGGAAAAAAGAGAAACTACTCCATCACCCCACTATCCCTCCCACTCTCCCTTGATCATGGCACTCCAAGGCAGGCCAGCAGACTAAAACCACTGGCCAGTCTAGTCTTATAGCACGCAGGGAGGGTTTTTAGCCAAAACCACAAAATAAATTAATGTCTCTTAAAGCCCACATTTCCCCATTTTTACCCTCCTCGTTTAATCTTTCTTCTCCATTCCTTCTGTTCTTCCCTCACTCCTCTTCCCTCCTTCCTAACATCTCAGTATGTTCTCTTACCCTCCCCCCCCTCCTCTCTCTAGCGAGTTAATGCATTTATATAGTTGTCCATCCCTTCTCTTTTGGCTTTTCTTAGTGTACTGGCGAATGGCTGGTTTTATTCCACTTTAAACAAAACAAAAAAAGGTTATTAAACTGTCCGTTTATTTTCAACAAACACTGTGATGCTTAGTTTTTCCTCCACCTTGCCACCAAATCCTCGTTTGATGGCAAAAACAATATTCAGCTGGGAGGGGGTGTGTTTGAACAGCAGTGCAATTCTGCTGAGGTTTATACAGAAGGGTCCTCCTACAAGGCTGTATTGTGACACTGACAAATCTAAAAACAAAAGCGTTCTACCTGCTGTGTAATCCAACACTCACCGTTCATTTTTTTTATTTTCTAACCAGGACCCGGAGTTTTATTTGATGCCATTCTGCATATTTCCAGTTCGGAGCTAAAAACTAATTAGGAAAAATGATTAAAGGCTAATTAAGCATACATTCCATCTTAATGTTTGAGAAGATTTTAGACATTTTCACAACAAATTGGGACCTGCCTGCTTCCTTGGATCCACCTCCTGTCAAGGTGCTGTCGAACATCAGTACAGCCGTCCCTAAAGTTAATTCCTTAACATGTTCATTTCCCTTCGTGATCGCTTTTCTCTTTTTTTTGTGTGTGTATAACAACTCAAACCCTTCTTTCCGGTTTTTGAAAACTGTAAAATTGTAAAACATTTTTAGAGCTTAACTGTAAATCTGTCTTTTGGAAAACAAAACGGTTTGTCGATGTTGTTCGTTAACACCTGCTTGCACTGAAAACCTTGAAGCCGTTACAGTCAGCTGCTGTTTTATGCTTTGGAATTTTTGACCAGATCATTTTTTGGTACTTTTTTTTCCCTCTTTATGCCCCTTGACTGCTTGTACTGACAAGTCTAGACAAGTCCTAAGTTTCCAATCGCTGCTGAATGGTGTGATCTGCCAACAAGAATGCATGCCGTCATTAATCACCATGTTAATCTACCAAGCATCGAGTGGGGAAGTGTACAATCTGTGCATCGACACTTAAACTTCCTGCTTTCTCAACCCTAACCCTAATGAACGGCAGCTGTGGCAGTGAGGTCAGGTGTTTTTCTGCAACCTGATTGTTCCATCTAAACTGATGAAGATGAGGGTAACAGCCTTAAAAGCTAAAGTTGAGTTGAGCGTCAAAATGCATTCTTGACCTCAAACAGGTTTAACGATCTAAACTCAAGGTTCACTTACCAGCCAGAGCTTTGAACCGCGAGAATCCGTTCAAAGCTCTGGAAAAAGCTAGTAAGCGGACCTTGAGTTAAGATGTTTTGTCCAAAAGTTGTTTATTTGAGTAATAACAGCAAGAAAGGTGTAACCAAATCCAACAATTCGATTCAGTACTTTGCAAGTCAGGGTTAAACCCAGCTAGCTTGTTTAACTGTGAAATTTCGCATTAGAAAAAAAACAAGGAAGCAGTTATTTTAAGTGTCACAGTTGGCGCAGTTTGAGTCCACAACAGGTACGAGTGTTGAAGGAGCCAAATCTCCCGGCAGCCGATCAGCCAATCATCTGTTTGTGGAAGGGAGAACCTGTAGTTTGGATCACGGTTAATGTATTCAGGCTAGAGTTGATAAACATACTTACGTGTCGAGTTTTAGATTATCTTTCGACTGCAGTTAATAAAGAGAAAATGCTCGATCAGCAGTCAACGGTACATTTTCTGGCTCATTTTCGGACCTGATCTTTTACAGTGTGTATATTTGACTGGCAAAAATCTGGCTCCATGTGATCTTGTTTAAACGGCTGCGCCCTGCCAACCGCAAGATACTGTACGTGTTCAAACGCTTTTCAAATCCCAAACTAAACTAGTCTTTTGTCCCAAACTTTGAGAAGTATCGGGGGACGTCAGCCGACTCGCGAGTCTGTCAGAAGCCTCTTGTTTTCTTCAAAAGTAGAAATAGTTGAGTAAATGTTTCTTTCTTCTCCACTCAGTGTCACAATAACCTTGTCATTAACCATCTCGACATTCCACTCTGTAGGTGTAGAAAAGTCATGTGTCTCAATGTTTTTTTTTCTTTTGCTGGAGACAAATGTTTTCATGCACTTAAGTTTAAAAGTAAAAAAAAAAAAAAAAAGATTATTCCTCCCTGCCGCTCTTTTCTCGTTAGCTGAACAAAAAGGCAGTTATTCTACGCTTTATAAGGAAAAAAATGATCCCATGCAGTAGTGAATGTGGCACCGAGCCTGTCTGTATATCTGGTATCTCAAATCATTTTGTTTTTACTGACCAGTATTCTGCTTAAAATAAAAAGGAAAAAAAATAACCCAAAAAAACAAAAAAAAAAAGTTTGCTTCTGTGACGGTTTTATTGCTTAGCGCGCACGTGGTTGTGAAAATTTAGACTTAGCTTAAGGACACCAATAAAAATGAGAAAATGACAAAAAAAAGAAACCCCTCAACACCTTCCCCCCCACCCTGGTTATTGACGTAATAATAGATTTGTGTATGTCTTTTAAAAAAAATTCCAACTAGTTTCACCTTACATGTTATAAACAGGACAAAATGTAAAGGACAATTTAAAGTGAAATAAAGGTTTTATCAGTTCCGAATCAGCCCTGTTCTGTTTATTATCACCTCTAGCCTGTTAATGCCGCATGTTTGGTTTTTTTTGCCTTTATCTCATACTGAGTTTCCTGATTGAAGATGCATGGCATGCAGGAAGTCTGAGCTTGTCTGGAAAGAATGGAAAACAAGTTTAAAGCACTTGAATAACATATAAAACACATTTCAGGTGTTGAAATCCAGCGAATCCATGGACGTGTGTCGAGTTCTTCAAAGGTTTAGGTTTCTCCTCCAGTCTCAACAAGCCATGACATTTTGGACAGAAATGCAAATACAGCAAGATGCTATTTTTCATTTGGACATCACTCAGGCTTCGATGAGACTGGAATCTTGCTGCTACGAGTCATGTTTATTTGCCTTTATCCTCTTCGCTCTCCACTCTTATTCTCTGGATTTTATGGTCTGAGGGCGGAGAGCTGCGTTAGATTTCTCAGACATTTTTCAACATTTCGTGCACAAATTCTTTCCAACAGTCACCAGTCTGAGATTCTGGGGGTTCAGTTGTTTGTGGATTTAGCTGCTGTTACTTGCTTCATGTCATTGGTTTCTTCTCACATCAAGGCTGACTGAAGCGTTGTCTTTTCAACTGTATTGTATGCATATTCCGCAGGAAGAGGGGTTGGGTTCAATGAATGTAAATTAATCTGACTTACCACAAAGACAAAACGTTTGACTGTAGTTCTGACTAAAGACAACCTGTTGTAATCGTTAAACAAGAGTTTGGAATAACACAGTGATGGTTTTTCTAGTGTAAAGTTAAGCTACGAAACATGACAACCTTCCTAAAATCTACATCCCCAGGACCAGTGGGAGGGCTCAGAGTGCAGTTCAGAGCCAGTGCAGAAATGTCCTTAAACAGGATGCTGCTTCTATACTACTGTGCTGCTTTTATAGCTAAAAATCTTAATTTTTGGGCTGGGTGTAGAACCTCAGACATGTTATGTCTTGTTTATTACGTACAGACATTTAAGTATTAACACAAAAATGTGCTATTTAACAGGGCGATATCTTCTGGACTATTTCTTGGTCTGGCACAATAACTTCCTAGTCTCCACTGGTTGCCTGGCAACTGCTCAGAGCCAAGGAATAGTCCGGCACATATTACCTCATAAAACGGTCAATTGTTGTTTTTACTCTGAAACAGGTTCATTAGTGAGCTTAAGAGGTGCTAGTACTCAGATGTAGTTCTCTTTGGCCAGAACCAGGCTAGCTGTTTCCCCTTGTTTCCAGTCTTTATGCTAAGCTAACCAGTTTCTGGCTGTAGCATCATATTACCCGAACAGTGTCGCCACCAGAAAGCAAATAAGCCATTTCCCAAAATGTAGAACTTTTGCTTTAAAGACGTAGAAAACACACGGTTGATATAGGTCTGTTTATTTCTCACGTTTATTTGCAGTTAAAACAGATGCAGGTTGACAAAAAATTGCAGAAATGTGATAATAGTGCGATAAAACAAAGGATCTCTGTTTCCAAGAGTGTCAGGCTGTGGTCGCACTGTGCAGCTTCTTGGCCCGACTGTGCAAACAAGTGTTGAAGCGTTTCACTAACTTTCCTTGCATGATACAGCTAACTGGAGGTTTGATTTAAACCAGGAACTAATGTTTTATATTGTAGCTGTTAAGCAGAAACTAATCCAGAGCAGCACATGGAGGATGAAGACAGGCACTTCAGGCAAGATGGAGGTTACCAAGCTACAGCAGGATCACTGATGGGAGATTTTACTTGTTTCACAATAATACAACGAAATGAAAAAAAAAATAAATGTCATAGAATGGGACAGTACTTTGTAAATGATGACCCGTGTCAGGATAGTTTCACATGGTTCACATATTTGTAGCAAGGGAACAAACTGATGCTCTGATTCTAAAAGTGGGACACCAACACAAACACAGCCCTCAGTGGAGAGACAGATATATTTCAGACGTCTGAAGCGAGGCAGGAAAGAAGGTAAGAACACGTCACGTTGTATCCAACAGGCTCTGGATTTCAGGATGCCGCTGTTGTGACCAAACTTATAAACTGACGTACAAAATAGGCAGATGACTTGAGACTGATGCTACGCTCATGTCATATGGGAGCTAACGCAGCTACCAGTTCGCCTTGTAAATAGGGTTCAGTGGGAAAAATCCAGGAAATATGGACGTCTTGTGTCAGCTTAAATGAATCTAATGAGGGGGAAAAATATACTGATCATGTGGCAGAGCAAGTGGTATCTCACAGGCAAACCCAAATACTACGTTTCATTAGGGAAAAACTACATTGAAATGTCGTTTTATTTATAAAAATGATATTTATATTGTGCTATACTGCCATGGCATGGTATTTTTAACACTAACGAGTCCAACTCTGCAGTCATACAACCATCCCGAGTTGCTTGATGACATGAACACTTGCAAGTCGAAAACATGGGAATCTTTCACGGTACCACCCATCCCATATGACGTGAGCATGAACACCATAACTATCAACTGAGAAAGACAAATGTTCACACATACTCAAAACCTCAGAAAAACCAAATATAGGATAAATAAGTAAACTACCTGAGTGTAGAACATTACGTGAAAAATAGCTGTTTACTTGTAATTCAAATGCAGAATAAACCTTTACAATCACCAATGTTTCGACAGGTAGGTGGCCCGATTTACCCGGTGAACTGGGCCTCAACACCGACTTTTAAACGTAGGGGGGGAGCTGCAACAAAAGAATTATCTGCAACTATTTTGATATTTGGTTAATTAAGTCATTTTTTCAAGCGTAAATCTCCATTATTCTCTGGTTCCAGCCTCTCAAATGTGAGGATTTGCTGTTTTTCTCTGTTTTATGCGATAATAAAAATTGATATCTTTGGGTTTTGGACCGTTGGTCAGAAAAAAAAATATCAATTTGAAAATATTACCAAGGGTTTCCAGGATGTTTTGATGGGCATTTTTTTCACTGTTTTCCGACATTTTATAGAACAAATGATAAATAATGAAAGTAATTACTAGCTGTAGCTCTAAGTATTGCAACGAGAACATGGGTGGCTAAATATGACAGTATATACCGTGAGACAATGTAAATTTGTCAACCATTAGAGATTTTTCTGTACTGTGGTACATCATTAACTGATTAACCATAAATCCTACTGTATCATAATATATAGAGATATAATTATATATACCATGATATACTATGTAGATGGTTTTATCCATATCACCCACTCATACCTGGAATCGAACAAAAACCGTTTGTTTCCATTAATAGAAGCTTTCTGATGTCTGAACATTTTGACGCCTCTTCATCAGTGTATGGAAGTGGCTCACATGACCTAAGTATCAGTCATGTGACAACAGGTGGTTGTGTGTATGATCGCCTCTTTTCAAAGATGATCTTTGGTGATGGATGTGAATGTTCAATCCGATGAGGAAGACGGCAACGTGTGGGTGACTGCTCAGAAAAGCTAGTGAGAGGACCTCGAGTTGAGATTATTTTGAATGAACTTCCACGCTCTAACAAACTGAAGCGTCCAGCAGGAGGCTCCACACGATGGCCGATTACCTGCTGAACTTCACTGACAGTAAAGGCTTATTCTCAGTTACAATTATGATATCTGTGTCAATAATTTCAGCTCTTATAAATAACCATAAATACTCAGTGACTTGAAAATGACAGTGACACTAAAACTGGTGAAATACAAACATTCCCAAAGCTGAAAATGGAGGAGCCTCTTCTTCCTCGTACACCCTCAGTTCTCACCAACCAGAGCTGCGTTTTCCAGAAGCGTCTCGAGACCAAGCTCATGTTTGTTCAGTGAGATTGAACGGATCAAACACGTGCTCAGTGTGAGGGAGCTTTTGGGAAACACAGGCCCAGTCTTTGACTTAAAGCGGTTGAATTGTGTCACTGCTCTGCTGTTTTCTTATAGAAACATCAGTTATTCTTCATCTCCTCCCTTCTGTACGCAGTGCAGTGACAGATCCTTACCACCGTCTCAAGAGTCCCTGATGTGTCGTCACTTTTTCTTCTGCACCTCCTGCAGCATCTTCAGGGCAGCCGTGTTCTTTGGTTCCACTTTAAGCAGGTTGTTCAGGTCGTCCACACAAGCTTTGATGTCCTGCAGGAATCACAACGACAATTTAGAGTCGAAAACTGAACGAGGCTCAGGGGAGCGAACGGTAAATTTACAGGCTGAATTTGGAAGTGGAAACGGGTGGATCAGGGTTGTGCTTTATGATTTATTCTCAGAGAAAATAAAAAGCAAAGGATTACATTTATGGACAATGTTGGAAAATCAACTCTTTCGTGACGGCTCTTGGATACTTAACTGCTCAGTGAACGGTGAGCAAAATACTGATCCCACTGGTATTAACATGTGATCTGTATCTTGATATGTTATCTAGATCAGGACATCTGATCATTTACACTAATCTCAATATGCAAATTAGGTAGGCAGAGCTAGAGCCAAAAAACACGGCGTGTCCCAGGTTAATGGAAATTATGTTGCTGGATCGGTTCTACTTAGACCTTTACCGTCGTTGATATAAAGGGGGTAGAGAAAATATTAAGACACACCTATCAATATTATTTCATAACTACAGCCTCCAAAATCAACATTTTTGGCAAAAGCTGAACCTTCATGACGTTTCTACGCTCTTTTTCTGATTCAGGTAAGATATCCAGATAAGGATGCCACGTGGAAATGGGCTGAAAAACAGAGGTTAGCTTTATATGGTCTATAGACCATCGTGCTTTGAATAAATATAAACCAGCATACAGATTACTGGACATTTTTCACACAACTCAAAGCTCCAAACAGAGTCGACCGTTGCACTGTACGGAGCTGTGGGCGCCGAGCTAACCCGTCTCCTCTCTGTGTGAGGAATACTGATGAGGAGATGCTGCCAGGGGAAACATCAGCAATTATCAAGGCAGGAAATGCTTTTTATTTTGTCACCCGCCTTGAAAAGCTACAGACAGACAATGAAGCTAGCGTATGATTGCTCTGTGTGAGAATCAGGAGCTGAAGCACAGTGATGAAGATTCAGGCTCTCACCTTGAGCTCCTTGTGAGCCTGAGCCCTCCTGTAGAGAGCCTTGATGTTGCCGCTGTCAATCATCAGGGACTCGTCACAGTCTCTGACAGCGTCTCTGTACTGCTTCACTGACAGGTAACACAGCGCCCTGATCACACACACACACACACACACACAGAAAAATAAGTAATCAAACATCACTGAGCTTATGTGAGGGATTTCTACAGTTAACCCAAAGAAACTCTCTAAATACACAAAATGATTGCAAATACAAATCAGTATTACAACTTTAACAATTTAAAAATCATTTTTATTTAATATCTCATTGGCTGTCAATAGTGTTGCTATGATATATGACATGATACTGTATAAATGGTTGCCTATGGATGAATACAAAATTGAATTTGATTTATGTCACAAAATGTCTACCCTGAAAACAAACACTGAATATTTATTTTCTGGACTTAAGCTGTGATTTTAGTTCCAAAAATAGATATTGGCCTTGAAAAATCCATGTGTTACATAACATCTCTGCACTGCATTCTCAATATGTTTATCCCGTTCCCATTTTTTAATTACAATACAATATACAATATCGCAATTTCCTAAATATTATATATATTAAAAAAAGGACATATCTTAACCACCGTTCTACAGGCCACTAAAGGGATGAAAATGAGGATGTGTGAATGAAGATGTGACCCACCGGTTGGTGAAGGCTGTGACCTCAGTGGGGTTGAGTTTGATGCTCTGGCTGTACTTCTCTATGGCCTTCTTATGCTCTCCTTTCTTCACCAGGGCGTTGCCTTCTTCTTTCAGGGTTTGGGCTTTCTTTATGTCTTTATCGCTGGGAGCTGTGGAGACGAGAAGCAGGGAGAAGAGAAGAATGTGATGGGGAAGAGGAGGAGTGTGAAGTTGCTCCTGACTCCGACGGCATCCACAGAAGGAACCGCGTTATTGGGAGATGAGGCAGGAAGTCAGAGAATGTGTTTAAATGCAACTGGTCAATGATCGGACTGCTTGGTTTCTCCAGGTGACCAGTTTAAATATGAAAACTGCTTGTGGGTCATTTATTACGATTTTGAAGATAATGTTTCCACATGATGCCAGTTCCATGTAAATAGGGCTAAAGACATAATGCTTCACTTTCAAACTGGTTATCATCAAAGTTAATTTGCTGACACAAATTAGGTCTTTTTAGCTAAATAAAAATGACAAATCTGGTTAGTAATAATCTAAATTACTTTGGGCACTAGTCAGAAAACAGAAATCTTCTTACCAGGTTTCTTTGTGTCATTGGTGCCGTTCTGTTTCGGTGTAGGGTTTAGTTGCGCAGCGTTGGCTGTAGTTTTCTGGGCTAGTTTCTCTCTAACAGACAGAGGAACGGCTGGGATGGGAGGAAGCTTTTCTCTCCATGACAGACCGTCTGTCTCTGTGAGCACCTTCGTCATCCTGAGAGACAATAAAAAAAAACACAGTGGAAAGAACGTAAAAAAGGAAGAAAAATGGAATCCGAAACACCTGGTTCACTAGTCAGTAACTGACTTTCCATTGGGTTTAAATGCATTGAAAGATGCCTGGAACGATACAACATCCTGTGTGCTTTCACCATCATAAAACTGACCACCTTAACAGCTCTCTGTGCGAACAGGAAGCCCAGCTATGTCAAAGTCACAGATCTGGATCCATGTTTGTTTTGGCTGATATTTGACATGAACATGCCATCAGCACTCGGCCAGTCTACGGCCCAGGTACCTGTTGGTGCCGTCGTGAGCAGCCGCTATGTTGCAGTCGATCAGCAGGGCAGTCTTATAGTCTACGTAAGCCTGTCTGTAACGCTCCAGAGCTTCGTAGGCAGCAGCACGACGAAGCAGAGACTTCACATTGAACGGGAACAACTCCAGAGACCTGAGAGAAAATATGTACAGTTTACAAGTTACACATTTGGTTAAGACAGCAGAATAGGCTTAATCCCCAATATCAACAAGGTCAAGAGTCAAAGCTGCTAGCATGAAGCTAAACATGTTCATGATTGATAATCACTTTATTAATTAAAACAGACTGACTGACACACACACACACATTTGAGCTCTAGTGTATGTATGTGTGTCAATCTGAGCTCTTTTTAAAAGGTCTGGCTCTTTCATATGTTTAGCTTTTTATGAAATCTGAGCTACACTAGAATATAAAAGCCAAGTGCCAAAAACAAAAACTCTTACAGATGAAAATGTGGTATAACTAAAACAAAGTGATATTTGAACGCCAAACAACGAAAACAAAAAATAAGACAACTGCACAGAATCACAGACTCCAAATAACACTGTGTAAATGGTAAAAAAAAAAGGAAATTAATTGCAAATAAAAACACTTACATATTGCAGTCTTTCACACATTCCCCACAGTTGCCATCTTTCAGGTAGCTGGCTGCACGGTTTGAGTACAAAATGCCCAAATCCTCTGGGTTCTTTTTACCTTAAGAGGAAATAAGACAAAAATCATTCAGCTACGTCCATTTAGAAGAAACAAAGACAAAGAACAGAGAGGACCAAATGATAAGATGGACAGTCATTATAATAGAAGAGAGAGATGTGAAGTGGATTCATGGCTAGTGAGAAATGTTTTTGAGGGTTTGTTTGGGTGAATTGAGCCTTCACACTATTTAGAGAAAATTTTCGAAGAAACATTACATTTTGATAACATCTTCAGATTTTTCAGCTCCTTATTTTGCTTTATAAAAAAAACAATTTTTGTGGAAAAAAATACCACACAGCTTTGAGATGCAGACTACTACAGAGGTCCTGAGAAAATACTAGTACAAAAGAAAAAAGTATGCAAAATACAAATGTTTTAACACGAAATGTGATGGATATGTGTGGGATTTTGTAATGTGTATATATGTATTTTTTAAGTTTATTTTAATCTTTTCTCTCTCTTTCACGTAGCCCTCTGTTCTGTGTTTCATGTACTATTTTCTTTGTTCTAATATTCTTTACTACTTACTTATATTTATCATTTTCTCAGGGGACTATCCATCCTCAGAGCTCAAAACATATCGGCATACATATTGTTGTGGTAACCACTTTTGAAAACATTTAAAAAGATTTTTCATTGATGTAGCTGTTCAAAAGCCTGACCATGGGTTGCGTGTACTTCTGAAAATTAGATCACTGTTTGACAAGATTCATGTGCTGCTTCCACTGTAAACAAACATGGTTGTGTTTATATTATTTCTACATTATACACTACATGTATCCACATTTTCACTTACTGGACTTCTCCAGCTCTGTGATCGCCTGGCTGTAAAGATTGGTGGCCTCTCCATACTGGCCCGTCTTGAAACATTCATTTCCAGTTTGTTTCAACTCCGTCCAGGACTTGGACTTCTGTTTCTGAGGCATCTCTCCTCTTTGACAGTTATCTGAAAAGAAACACTGGTTACCATCTGTGCATGAAAATCATTTTTGGATTCACTTGGCACTGTGTTCAATTGACAGACATTTACCAGAGGAAACTTCACATACCTCCTCTAAACTAAAGACATGATGTATGCCACACTGCCTCTATATAAGTGACTGAACAACAGATTACAAACACACCTCCCATACTGCTGTACTGTATATCCTGCTTTCAAAGTATGTCCTTCACTGCTCACATGCATCTTTTCACTGTATGTGTAGTGTCATACTGTGGTATTGTTTAAGTATTCAGTGTCTCTACAACAAGCCATGTTCTGGCTCCCAGCAAAGAGGATCTTGGATCTTCTTTAAGTGTTTGTCAAGGATTCAGTCTCATTGGTTGCAAACTACTCCTGAGAATTTGATATCCTCCTTTTGCTTCCATACACTTCTGCACTCAAGCATCCGAACTGTACTGAGAAGAATTTCTCAGGTATGTCCGTAAGAAGCTGAAAAAATGTTTGGGATGCATCAATCTTTTTCTCTACAGACAACTTTGAATATCTGCCACAGTACAGTTACAACACTGGTGCTTTCCTCTTTCCATATTTTAAACGTACATACCGCTACCTCACAATGTGGAACTCCTTTGGGTCATACCTATGTACGATAATATAAGACTTCACTTAACTTCACATAACTTACTTGCTACACGTGGAGATGTTTCTACATTCTTTTAAGGCTTATGAAAATGTACTAAATATGATCTGATCCGGTGGATTGGATCTGTGCATTCCTAGAAAACGATAGACACATCTTAAAACATCTGAAGTGTGTGGGTGCATCACAACCTGTGTGTAATAAACAATGAATATGTTAAAAAAATATATAAATATATATATATAAACATACTATGAGTCAGATTTAAATAAACCGCAACACCCAGGGCGCTTTATGAGGTGACAACAAGGTACATCAGCTGCCATGTTACTAATAGGCCAAATGTTTTGTACTCACAAGAACTTCAGCTGTGACAAATGTTGTGTCCATCAGTGCTCTTGATCTACACACTGAACCCCTACCTGCTCACTCCGTTTAAACTGCTCTGGATCACCATAAATAACTACATCTCAACGTGGAAACTGCAAGTCATTCTGACTTTCTGAGTTGTACCTCCATCGACACAATACAAGAAATGGTGGTTGAGGAAAACCCGGACTCCTGATCAAATATGCAGTTCACATTACACACGTTGGGTGCAGTTTTTTAGGCCTTCGTGGACACTGCTTTACAGAGGTGTTCATTTCACCTTTATGGTCATTTTGAAGGCTGTAGTTTGAGCTACTATTCAATTGCATTGCGTTACTGAGATGTTATAATAGTCCAATAGTTAGTACACCCTCCACAATATAAACGCTGTGGTTGAATCAACAGCTCTCTATTAATGTTTCAACATTAAACTGAATTCATTAAGGCAGAATTTCTAGCTAGGTTGCTGCATTAGATTGAATTAGTTTTGGCTAGGTGGACCCAATAAACTCGCTACTGTCAGTATAAAATAGAGACGTAATGTTTGCGCATGTTGTCCCCCTTATACTTTAGGCTTTTATCTTGTCAATTTAACCCCAGATTACCTTCATGCCGTACAGACATATCAGCTTATCCTAAATATTAGCTTATGTTAGCTTAACTAACTAGTGGTGCAGTCGCCTGGTACCTAGCTGCTAGTTGCGCTAGCAGTTTATGTTTTTGTCAGTTTGTCGAAACTAACACGAAAAGTTTACTATAAAAAGAGGCACGTCTGGATTACGGCGTATGTACCAGAGTTGTCTTTTGTTTGTTTTAAATAGCGTGACTTTACGCTCTTTTGTTGGTTAATTGCTAAGTTAGCTCGCTAGCTCAGTTATGCTAATATGAGTGGCATTCGAATGGTGTTTTCAGACAGCTAACTTAGCAAGCTAACCACACTGCCACCGCTAGCTATGCTAATGTTAGGAAGCTCACACTTCTTACCGGCTGATGGTTCTGAGAGATAACAACGCAGCAAAGAAGTGCTCCTCTTCTCAACACAAGTGACTTGGCCGAAACGTCCGAGCAACTACCGGCACCTGACACTATCTGTGCCCCTTGTGTACGTTATTAATACTGTGTGTATCTCCCGGTTGTTCAGACCCACGCGGTTTTCCTTTGCCTGTGCTGGTCTTCCAGTACAAGGCGAGGTAAGGAACTTGCCGATTGGCTCTAGTAACTTCTCAGTTTGCTTGTTAGGGAGGGGGGGGGGGCTTCAGTACTGTATCGGTTTCGCTTCGATTTTCACGCTGCGTTCAAGTCCGTTGGAAACTGTAGGACTCTGTAGGAGTGTAGTGCGCCCTCTGGTGGCCAAATGCATAGCCCATTTGTTGAGAGACTACAGCAAGAGTCAATGGTGACGGAACTACAAAAAATCCTTTACTCAAGTTAAAGTAGTAATAATACAATGCAAAAAATACTTCATTACAAGCAGAAGTCCTGCACTGAAAATGTCACTCAAGTAAAAGTACAGAAGTAAGCCATTATTAGAAAACTGTACTTAAAGTATCACAAATAAAAGTAGGTAAGTCATCATACAACAAAATCACTCCTGTCAAATTGATGACTTTATATACAGATTCACAGCTCAGCTTATTTTAATGTATCATACCGTGTGTTGTAAACAGATCTTTGATGTTTGATGTCTCATGTTATGTATGTAAAGTTATTGTCTGCCATGTAACTAGTAACTGTAAGTAAAGAGCATGTTATTTACAACTGAAATGTGGTGGAGCAGATATAAAGTAGCATAAAATGTAAAGTACCCTTACTTAAGTGAAGTACTTGAGTAAATGTACTTAGCTACAGTGGACCAGTGGAAAGAGATAATAATAAAGTATACATTTGTAATTGCTTTAAAAAAAAAACATCCACGATATGGAAGAATTAGATTCCATCATCAAGCAGTGTTCCCCGGTTGAACACATAGATGAGCCTTTATACGGTAGTTTATTTAGTTGAGAGTTGACTGTTTTATTTTCTAGATGAAATCGCGTTTTTACAGTATTTCCCACAGCATTGAACGCATCATTAGACAGATAGCAGCAGTTGTTTAGTTTCTATTTTAGAGAAGTGAAGGATAGCAAATGCTTAGAAGCAAATCTCGCGTTGTTCCAGTTTGATCTTTCAAATCGAAAGCAAAAACTGCTGTTCTCATCTGACTTTGATTCATTTCTCTTCTGCACTTTTATGTAATTTATTAAATTTGGGAACGTCTGCATTTCCTGTCAATTATTTTTGCCTACTTTGCTGCATATATTTAGTGTTATTTTTTCTTTCATTGAGTTCTTAAATGTTGCTGATGCAAATACTTTGCTAGCAAATCCCTTTGACTTGCCTCTGTGTTTTATAGGTGCTATAAAAATCAATTTGCCTTGCCCTGTTGTGTAATTAGCTGCACTGAAGAGCCTTTACATAATTATATGTTTCCCTATCACTCTGTATTTCCAACATAAGGTGAAGGTAATTATTATTATTTTGTCTCGCAGGGACTTAAGATTTGTGTGAACCCTCACCACAGGTCCTTAGTGTGGACATGAGTTGTGAAGCCAGAGCTATTTTTCCTTGTTGGATTGTTTCATGTGAAGGGTTTATAGAGGCCTGACATGGTAAAAGTAACTAATGTTTTACAGGGCAACTGCAAAAATTAGAGAAATCTGTATAAATAAACCTAATATTTTGTTACAGAAATTAAATACATTTTGTCTTTCTTGTCCCTTTAATCTTCCCCTCTGATTTATGTTGTTGTATAAAGCAAAACATTTATTCTAATTATTACAGGCATGTGATTACAGAAAGATCTGCAGCAGCATCACTATTAAAGACAAAAAAGGAACAGGGCTTTCAATAAACATTTTATTTGTGTGAGTAGCTGACATACTCAGTAAAACCATAAACAGCGCAAACAAAAACTGACGAGATATGCAATCCAGCTTACACTGCATTTGGTCTCTTATTTTTTTAGCCACTATAATGTATAATAGTCATCAGTGTCAGCCATTTAGTGTCAGCTGGTCTCTAACTCAGACCTTAAAGAAACAGCCACACATATTAACAACCTCAAAAAGATCCGATTTGTTCTTCAAAATGTGAAGATTTAAGCAAATACTACGGAAGCCCTGAGAGGTCAAGTGAGAAAAAGTTTTTGCCAGGATAATCTTTCCTTAAATTTTTGTTTGTGAAACAGGTGGAAAAAAAGTTTTCGTACTTTTATCTTCGATCCTGTAAAGCGTGATTTCTTAAGCCAGCAAAGATTTCTTCATACATAAGCAACTGTAAACATTTTGAAATATATGCGTCATAAAGAGTCAAAGAGAGTCTGATATTTTGCTTCTGAGTGGACGTACGTGACCCATATTCAGTGATACTGAGCTTTTACAGCCTGACATCGACAGTGCAGCTGACCCTGATGTCTCTGAAGGTGGAGCAGTCAAAGTCAGCCACGAGAGTCTTCTCTCCGATCTTGTAGGGAGCAAAGAAGAACCTGATACGTATTCGGGTGTTTGGATTCAGATCTTGAAGCCTGTGTATAACAACAAAGAGTAATGAGAAAAAACTCAGTTTTGTTTGTGGGTAAAATGCCTGGTGTTATCCAGATTTTGGATGGGTGACACCACGTTTAATTGATGCAGTGTTGTGCAGTAAAATGTCCCAATATCCCAACTAGGGCTGTGTATTGAACCACAATAACATTTTGGTGGATATTTGGCACCAAATATTTTGGTTTTGTGAAAAGAAAAAAGGGGTTTGTAGAAAAACACGTTTATGTTTCTTGTAGTAAATAGTCGGTATATATATATACAGTGCTTAACACATTTATTAGACCACCACCCAGTGTAAGGGGTTTGCCACCGCTGCCCTAAATTAACAGTATTGCTGATTACCAAAATATTTTATGTTTCTGTAATGGTTAATCCACCAGTATGTGCAAGCCAAGCTCTTTAATGGTAAAATATAATTATTGTTGTTATCCATGAATTCTCAAATTTACTGTTTCACAAAAAAGCAGAAAAAAATAGTAAAGCACATTATTATTTTTTGATTGAGATGCCAAATTACAGTTATTTACTTGCATTCCTGAACAGAAAAATTTGTTTTGTGGTTGCAAGAATGAAAGCTGTCATCAGGGCCAAAGGAGGTCGTACAAAATATTAAGATTTTTGGTTAATATACAGTATGTGAATAAGGACTATTTAGTTGTTCCAGTTTGTTATTTGCCCAATAAATAACAATACAATTTTTAGTTTGAAACAAGTTTTTGACAGATTTCTCAAATATTTGTGTTTTCTTATTTCTATGACAGGTGGTCTAATGAATTTCTGAAGCACTATATATATATATATATATATAAATATATATATCACTGTCGCTGGCACTAGAATTGAAACATTTCAACTCAGCCCTAATCACAACCCCAATACACATATACACACGATCACACAAACACACATCACTGAAACAAATGATTGGTCAACTGACAGAAAGTGAGATATATACATTTTGATCTTAATTGTTTTAGACGTTTATCAATAAAGGTTGCAGCTTTAATTTGTTTTTATGTCATTAAAAATACTTTGGGAAATTGTGGTTACTTGTGAGAAAAAAATAAAATAAAAATAATTAAGTCATCACTTTGTAATTATTGGTGACATTTTATAGACTGCAACATTAATGGATTACCTGCTAGAGTTAACCTACAGATTCATCAATTGTAAAAACAATTTGCACCAATTATTTGCACCTTTACTGTCAGCAGCCTAAAACCTTGTATAGCGCTCGACATCCCCATGAGGTCATGTTAGACACACATACACAAACACACACTCACTTGTATTCAAAATCCTCTTTCCATAGACCACTTCCAGAGAGAGTCAGAGTGCACTCCCTCAGTGTCTCGTTGGCCGGGTTCATGAAAACCACTTCCCCACATGTCTCACTGTTCAGTCTGGTCTCACGGGGAACCTGGAACATTTTAACAGCTTATTCAGGTACACTCAGTCAGTTCGAGGGATTGCCGTGTAACTTTGTGCAGACATTTATGGTCCCCAGAGGATGAAGTCTTCTGACTCCACCAGCACATTGACATTTTTCAGGATGAATGGTAATAACTTTGGTGATCCACTGAAATTCTATCCTGATGATGACACTAGATGAAAAGTCAATTTGTCCAATACTTCATTTTATGACAGAATAAAACTAATTGTAAAACGAATGACATTCCCATCAGACTCTTAGCATGCTAACACACCATGCTAAGATGGTACTAACATGGTTAGGGTAGCATTAAGTATGGCGTCACAGAGCCGATAGCGTGGTAGACTCTTAGTCTTGTTATATATATTATTATCATTTTGTTAATTTTGAGATTGGGTTTCTTTTATCCCAGACTTTGAGTATGAGAAGAGATACCAACAGCTGTCAACTAATGTGACGGGCAGCTGAAGAAAGTCTGATGACAGGTGATTGTTAGAGACAGACAGGTTTTCTACTGACGGTGACGGAGATGGGAGGGTGCAGCAGCACGACGTCATCCTCAGCCAGGTATGTGTTATCTGGGTTCTGTTTGTCCATGACCACAGCTGAAACCTTCATGCTGTCACACTCCACCATGTGTTCATGGTAGGCCGAGAACGGGACCAGGATAGGGACGGACAGTTCTCCAAGAGACAGAGGAAGAGACGGGAAATTTAAACAAAAACATTAGTACATAGTTTTATTTTGTCAACCCTTTGAGATTTCTGCTTCCAAAACATCTCTGTCCAGATGAAGAAGAGTCACCTTTCCCGGGCTGCAGCGTCTCCTCCTTCACCTCGGTCTGGATGGTTGCAGCTGGTGAGCCGTTGTACCTCATGGCTTGGACGCTGACGTTGATGGACAGCGGCCTGGCATCACTGATCTCACTGTGCAGCACCAGCTGCAGGCTCACATCCTTACCGTTCATCGGTTTGGACACCTGCAGCACCACACAGTGAAAGACATAAGGATGTTAATAATAATACTGCACACAGGGATATCAGCCTGATTTAGTAGTACAGCTCACTATATACATATATATGTATACTGTATATACATATGCAGATTCTTCATAGTGACTTGACTGTAAGTCAAAAGTGCTGCTCAAAGCACACATTGCCCTTAAGTACAAATTGAATCTGAAATCAAGCAGTGGTTCTGAGCTTCGTGAATATGCTCGTCATAAATAAAGAGGGGAGAGAAACTGAAAACGATAACAATGGTTCCCAGCAGCCAAAAAGAAAAACTTCGGTCGACAGGGACTGTAGTTTCTGTGACTGTACCTCTTCAAATCGTATGGACACTTCGGGCAGCGGAGGGATGCTGCTTGGGGTCGCTTCATCCGTACTTCCTGTGGTCTCATTCACCGCCTCGTTCACCTCCGTCCCCCCATTCTCGACTGCCTCCGCCGTGGTGATGCCTCTGCTGATGGCGTAGTTAAAGACAGACCTCTCCTCCTCTGTTCCTGTGAGGGTAGTAATTCAGACAGTTTCCAGAGCCACTGTTGTTCAGCACATTGGCCTACAGCTGAAGTTAGCGTGTGATCTGTTTGTCAGGTGAACCCACCCTCTCTGTGTTTGTAGGCGTCGGTGATGTTCAGCCTCTTTGTGGAGCCGACAGACTTGGTGGAGATATTCTGACCGACTCTATTAGATTCAGACCAGATATTCACATGTGAACCGTCAGCTTTGACCTGAAAGGACACACAAACACAGACAACAGAAAGCAACAAAAATAAACAATTCATTAAACAAAATAAAATGCTTTTTAAAACTTGAATATGCTTGCCCACTTTATTAAGGCCCCAGTATTCAATAAATGTGATGCTGATGAGGTTAGGCTAAAGCTATGCTCACTGACCAGCCAGTCCACACAGTCGGCATTGACCTCGGCGAAGACAAATGGGATGTCATATTTGAGGTCTGTGTCTCCGTCCAGGATGGCTTTGACCGGGGCTGGACCGCAGCAGTAAACACCTACAGGAGGAGACACAACTAAAATCATGAAATGGAGAAACAAACTTCTCGACTGGCAATTTAGTTCCCACAGAATACTTTTCATTCCTGTGCCGTCCGGTGGCCTATAAAAAAAATGACACCGTGATGAAAGCAACTGGGAGTGTTTCATTTTCGCACAAACAAAACTTTGCTTGATCTTAAAGCAGCTTTCACAACAAGAGCACTGTGGCAGATCAATTCAAGGGGCTACGGTAGTGCAGGCGTAGGGCCGAAGCGAATAGTTGATTAGTCCATCGACCGAAAATAAATCCGCTATTTTGATAGCTGAATAATTGTTTTAGTCAAACGTCAAACATTTGTTAGTTCCAGCTTCTCAAATGCGAAGATTTGCAGCTTTTCTTAGTGAACTGAATATCTTAGTGGGACAAAACAAGAGGATTTCGCCTTCTAGGAAACTGTAATGGGCATTTTTCACTATTTTCTAAGAAAATGATTAATCAGCAGATTAATCAATAATGCAAATAACCGCTTTGTTGCAGGATTATGTGGATGTTCATTAAAAGTTGTAAGGAAGCCTGTGAGTTTTGCCGCAGCGATGTTGGAGGCATGAGAGGACCATAAGGAGGTTAAAGGGTTCAAGGGTCGATGGTCATTTTACAACACAAGGTTGTATATCAAAATGTGTGAATTTAAAAGTCTCACAGCCGGAGAAAAAAGAAGCTGCTCTGGAGTCTGGTGGTATGGCAGCAGCCAGGTGAACAGGCTGTGGCTGGGGTGGGTATTGTCTCTTAGTATCCCTCAGGCTCTGCGCAGGCACCACACCTCCCAGACATCAGTGATGCTCAGTAGATGCGAACCAATGATGTTCTGGGCGGTTTTAATCAGCCGCTGCAGAGCCCTCCTGTCCAGGGCCGTACCATGCCAGTTTTTGATGTTTCCAGTCAGTATGCTTTCTTTCGCTCCTCTGTAAAAGTTGACAAGAACTGGGTGTGGGACTTTTGCTCTCTTAAGTGTCCTTAAGAAGTGCATTAAGAAGTAAGAGGATGGACCCTTTTCATTCATCTCTATAAGCTTTCTGCTTGTGCCACCAATGTTCAACGGATGACCGAGGACATCTGCTTCTGGGCCCAGATATGTTTTCAATGGGATAAACCCCCTGACCTTCCCTCGAATCTCTTTTTTTCCTCAGGGCAAACATTATTCAGAACATTTTTATTTTATATTTCTTTTTCGCACCACTACTGATATAACTTTACGAACAGAAAAATCACCAGTATTTCAGTCTTGGTATAAGTTGAATTATTATTCAATAATAAGAACATGCATCTAGAAATTCATGTTCAGGAGGTGGTTCATATTCTCAGCATCAAAGTGATTATTTCACTGCAGAGATACCGTTAAAACAAATTACGTTTTTTATATTATTTTCAAAATAATATCAATGAGCAAAAGAGTTGAAGGAAGTCAGAAGATAATTCTGATGTTTGGAGGACATTAGAACAATTTCAGAGAAGTACGAGGTCCACATTTACAATTAGGACAAGAAACAAGGTCCTCCGAGCGGGGAAGGAGACGAGTCCCAGTGGAAAAAAACAAGAGGGTCTGTACCATCGCTCTTCTCCTGCGGTGTTGGATCCAAAACTTGCCAGCCGTCATATTTGCCGTCTTCTGCCAGGTCTGGCCGCCTCATCCACGCCTCCACCCACACATGGAAGTTCCTAAAACACAACGCAGCATTCAGATTCTGTGACAGCGCAGCGGACTGAAACACAACACGAGAGAACTGGTTTAGAAGGACCAGAACATTCTGTGAAATCTATCTGTAGCACCTCAGTCTGCTCAAAGTACAACACTGTAGATCACTGTAACTCTTCTAGCTCTGAAAACAACATACATACTACAGCACCTGGAATTACATTGAATTGGAATTACATTACTCATTACACTGAAAACTCTTTCTTTTCTGATCCCCTCCAGACATTTTAAAACAAATGAAAATACTTAGAAGAAACGTTGTGTCTGATATGTTTTCCACAAAAAAGTTCAAGTTACCTTGTTATGTCTTAAATTTACATGTACTCATGTACTCTAAAAGTTTAACGGCTGGACACAAAATGTCACTGAAGAGTCCATTTTCAGTGTATCTGCACTGTAGGCTTCAAGTTTTCATATCACATGTGTGTAAGTTGCATGCTGGACTACGATTGGCTTCCAAACTACTAGTGATGTCACAAAGTCAACTCTCGTACATCCACGCGTTAAAGTCAGATTTAAGTTGAGCACAGATCAGCAGATGAAGGTGAAAACAGTGTTCTAGTGTCAAACTCTGCACACACATCATTCTGCACAGTGAAGCTCAAACATCCAAGTAAAGTAACAATAAGAAAAACACATTTTTAGGGTCAAGGGGAGTGTAACAAATATTTTTGGCCCCTTGGGGGCAGCAGAAACATGTGAACACAACATTAACACATCACCTCCTTTTAAGTTGATATGGTGAAGCAAACAGTTGCTCATTTACACACATGTTATCATAATGACATTGGCAGATGAAAAACTCTTGGGTGTGGTGGCTTAGGGTGAGTCATTGTCTCTGTAACTGCGGACAGCAAGTATTGACATGTTGACATGATTTTACTCTGATTTGACCTATAAAAGCTGGCAACACTTTTCCTCCCAGGAAGGTTTGGCACATTGCTTTAGTTTCATTTTTTTTAGGTTGAAGTTATTTACTTACCTCTAAGGAGTGGCACTGGTCTGGAACAGTACATTACACACCCGCAGGAATGTACACAAGTGTGTGCCAAACTGAGGAGTTCAAACCTTTACACCACTGACCTGCATTTGTTGGCATTGCAAGTTCACAATATCTATTTACTCTTTAAGCAGCTCTAATCGATTTTTGTATTAACAGTGGATCCCATGATTACTTTTATGTGATAAACCCACAGAAAATGATCACCTGAGCTCCATGGAGCATTTTAGTGCCTTTAAGCTCACTGTTTTGGTTCACTCTCACCGCTCTCATAGTGTCGTTTCCAGTTATAGCGTCTGTGTCTCACCAAATACTGTCAACGGATGTTTTCTGTCTGACTCCGTAGTCGGCGTGGTACACATCGATGGTCAGATTCTTGTTGTTGTCGTGGGCTGACTGGTAGTTGGTGACCACGCGGCAGGGGATGCCAAGCAGGCGCATCACTGGAACCAAACACAAAGATTTTAGTCATTCAAATAAGTTCATATCAGTGTGTTGCTTTCTCACCATTCTGCAGCTCCAATAGGCAGCAATTAGCGCTCAGCAGCTACTCATATTTACTCTACATGTGCAGCACAAAATGAGCAGAGAAACAATAAGACGCTAATTAAACGCTACCCTAGTTTGTTTAAATTGAATGAGACGCTTGGCTAAATGTAAATCAGTTTGTCTTTCTTTTTATTGTTGCATCTTGTTATCTTCTTTGCTAAGCTGCCATGGAGCCGAAATCAACGAAAAACAACAGCCTTTTCCTGCTCGCTAGTGTGGTTTACTTAACACATACAAGATCACAATGTGCATAAACTGAAGCTAACTAAGATTCAATAGCATTCCTTGTTGAACAATAGGAAGACTGTGTTGCAGTGCTAACACACCTTGTGAGGGAAACTATAGTGTTGGCAGAGAAACAAGGGAGGCGACTGTTATTAATAGACTTAAGCTACTATAATCAAGAATCCATGTGAAGAGTCATGTGATCAATGACAACATGATGAGTCAGATCATATGTTTTAATTAGATGTGAGAAATACAACACGCTGCAGAGCTCTTTTCTCTCTATTCTCAGTCATATATAATGCACACAGCATATTAGCATTATTTTAGAAAATGAATATTAATTTCAATCAAATTAAAGTTTTAGAAAAGCAGGGGAGACACTTGAGAACGTATTTCTATTGGGGCTGCAACGAAAGATAATTAGCATGATTAATAATAATGATAATTATATTGTGAGGTATTTTATTTTATCACTTCAATTTATAAAATGTTTGTGTTTAGAAAATAGAGAAAACTGCTCATTGCAATTCCCAGTGCCCAAAATGACCTCTTCAAATTACTTGCATTGCCCCAAACAGTGATATAACATGGAGGAAAGTAGCAAATGCTCACGTATGAGAAGATGGCATTTGTCCTTAATGAATAGCTTAATCAACTACTACAAGAATTAATCAACTGACGAATCGATGATTTGAGTAATTGTTTCTGAACTAATATTTATCTTTACAGATGTTGTTCCAGGTGTGAGGACCTGCAGAGTCAGACGTTCATGTACCTGAGCACATCACACCGGCGAACACCCAGCACTGCCCGTACTTCACCGGATGGCAGTCGGATTTGATCCATTTCTTAAGGATGGCGTGACTGCCATTCCAGTGAGAGGGTAAGACCCCACCCCAAAATGAACCTTCCCAGCGTCCCTCCAGGACACCACGGTCGTCTTCACAGTTGATCTGGGAAAAACAGACACACAAGGAAATTCAAATTCTCATAATGTGACTTTTTTCTCAAAATTACAACTTTGTAATTCCGTCAGATTTCTACATCTGCTGTCTTCTTCTTCACCTCTTTAAATACATTAACGTTTACAGAACATTACCACCACCAACTGTCAATATAAGGCACTGCATGACAGCAAAAGATGATCTAAATGCGAATGTCAGCAAGCTAACATGCTAAGTGTAAAGCATCGCATCACTGCTTGCTTTTGGTACACCACAGTCAAAAATATCCCACAAATAAAGCCCATAGATGTCAGTGCAACACTGCTTTACTGCTATAAAAGGTTTGTGGAGGTATGAAAACCAACAGAGCATGTCCTACCATAGCGCTGACCACGCGGCTGACGTAGATGGGGTTACAGCGAGCAGAAACATCGTCAGCTGGGTCCTTCAGGTGTTTATGGTTGAGGTCCAATATCTTTATACAAATGTTCACCATGTTGTCCTCAAACTGGACAGAAGTAGACAGGAAGAGAGGAGCTGCTCTTAAATGTTATCTTATTTTCAGCAACATAGTGGCATTTAAACTGCAAAAATTAGTATTTAAAGGTAAAAGTATTCAAGGTTTAAAAGAGACATCATCTACAGCAGGGGGCGACTCCACTGGTAGCAAAAATAAGTCAGATTGTATAGAAGTCTATGAGAAAATGACCCTACTTCTCACTTGATTTATGGTCTCAATCGCGAGTTTCAAGTCTTCTTCAATACAGCATGATGTTCATTTAGAGTGAAATAGACAATAAAGCAGGGTCTGCTTTAGGGTGTGGCTAGTTAACTTTATTAGCAGCTACTTCGCTCGGCGTAGCCAGAAGCCAGGTGAAGTCAGGTTGCCAGTATAGGTGGGGGTGCATATTGTCTTCGGGTTCTCAGATCCCCAGCTCCATCCGAGAGACCCTAAAAATCATGATGGCAACGGCCAAAATACCAAACTCGAGTCTTCTAAACGGTAGTCCACAAATCAATGGTCGACGTCACGGTGGCTACGCCCCCTTCTTTTATGTTGTGTATGTGCATGAGTGTGTGAGTACCTGTCCAAAGTCCCAGTGCATAGGGGAGATATAGTTTCCACTTCCTTTGTAGATGATTCCTCGTTCATTCATCACATATTCCTCTCTCTGCTCCTCATCAGCCAGAAACACCCAGTCATCTGCAGAGAGAGTGGATTCATGCAGACAGACAGACAGACAGACAGACAGATGATAGGTTGATAGATTACATAGTTTAGATTCATATAATTAACTTAAGATACTTAAAGTATCAAAAGTAAGACAGATAGATAGACACTCAACCCACCGGGACACCAGGGGTTGAAGAGCACAACCGGCATTGCCAGCAACGTTTCTTCATCCCTGTGTGTCACACACATTAAGTACTCCCCTATGGGGGTGTCAGCCGGGGGGGTAATGGTCAGGTTCAAGGTGCCCATCATTGGGGAGGAGCTCCTGTGAAGCTCTATCTTCCACACCGCCTTTGCTGATGGTGAACGCTGCACGTTGTCTGGGACACCGAAGGATGACTGTGTCCCCACGTCTTCAGACGGATGTGTTCCTGTAGAGAAGTGCCAACGACTTTCATTTGCTGTTGTAAGAATACTCTATGTGCATCCATCCATTGATTTTGAGTGCTATACAAGTTCTCCATACTCTTGTCGTCCAAAAGCTATTAAAAACAAATCATTCAATGAAAGACTAACCTGTCATTGCGACGATGTAGAGCGGGTGAAGGTCAGGGTTGAAAGGTTGCGTCAGGTTAAGGGTCAGGGCGAAGGGCTGGCCTCGCCTCACAATCAGCTGATCCACTGAGATTGCACTGGTGTGGTGTTCAGTGTTGTTGGTCGTACAGTGGAGGTCCACTCCTTTATAGACTGAGAGAGATTAGAAACATACAAACATGAACAAGTTAAAAGAATCTCTGCACATCAGGTTTCTAAAAGAGATAGAACGCTTTGAAAAGTTCATCAACTCTTTAAAACTATCCACGTAAATCTCTAAGAAAAGCAAAAGATGTCGTTCATCCGTGACAATAAGAGAGATCATTTAATTAATATGCATCGATCAAATTAAACGTTTGTACTTTCATATCCAAGACTTGTGTACAAGGGAAACACATCAAAACACTTCAGAGTTTTGTCTGTTATTACAACACTTTTGAAAAGATTTCTTATACATTCAGACCTTTTATTACATTATGGGCACATACACATTACATTTTGAGTTTTTATTCGATGATGATACAAACAGGGTTGTGTGTGTGACAGCGACGTTCCCGTATGATGTCGAGGGTTAACACACTGTTACTGGCCGTCGTCCAGTGAGCTTAATGTGGAGGCCAGCTTTTTCTGCTTTTCTTATTACGTCCTGTTGTGTCTTGCCTTATCCACACATATTTCTTCACCACATCAGTGATGTTTTACACTCTGCTGAGTATGTTTATATATTCTAACCGCCCACATCCCGCCCTGCCCTAGTTTCTGCCACTATTGCGAGATAACAGAAACTTTTCACACGCTCAGCCAGTCTGCTGAGGCGTCTCTCACCCACACCTGGGTCATTTCCAGGGGCAACTCAGTATCCGTCTGCCTGGGACTGACTTAGCCTAACCCCTAACCCTAACCCTAAACCACACCATTGATCAGTTGTCTATTTTACATTTAAAGTGAACTTGTAGAAACTCATTATGTAATAAAATAATGCAAAAATGTGCCTAGTAAACATGGTTTTGATCATTTGCAGTTAAAAAAAACTTGACATCCAGTTTAAAACTATCTTCTTCTTTGGCTCACCAAACAGGAACAGGTGAGGTATAAAACAAGTAACATATCGACCGAGACAATGCACCAGAAGAATTATAGATAACATACCTAAAAATAAAAGCATGAAACACACAAAGATACTGATGAGCATGATAACGATGATATTTAAATACATTTGGAATAAAAGACTTCTTTAAAATATTTTTGGCACCCTGTAACGCCGTCCAGAGTTCAGAGTCTCTAACAGCTTGAATCAGCCCAATCGGGAGGGGGGGGGGGTCTCTGGACGACGGCCTGGAACAGTGTGTTAACCCTCGACAGAATGTGGGAACGTCGCACACAAACGCAATCCTGAGGCTGATTAAAGCAGTTTAAGCTGCAGGAGGCAAACAGATTCAAACAGAGACACGTTTGTGTAACAAGAGATGACAACAGCGTAACACAGGAAGTCCGAAACAGTACGAGGAGATACCGTTGCCTTTGCCTCAAATGAACTAGAGTCAAATCCTGACATGTGCCAGGATTTTTGCCAAAGTCCGAAGCTTAAGCTTGAGTTTAGCTCCGTTGTTCCTTTTTAACCAACTTGATTTAAACCTTGAAGCTGCACTTATCAATATTTCTATAATAACATCGGATCAAATGACAATGTGTAGCATGAAAGATGTTGCCAGAGATCACCTGACTTTACAGTTGCCCTCAGCTCTACAGGAGCATTTTAGCCTCTTTTAACTCATTGTTTTGATTTTCCAGCCTGCACCACTATCATCTGCATTGTTTCCAGCAGCAGCAGGCAGCTGCTCTCAGCGAACAAGCTTCGATAAACCTTCTGTAAACAACAACAAACGACAGACAGATAAAGCTAGCAACTAGCTGATGAACATTGTGGACAATTTAGCAGCTACATATTTCCTTCAGGCAGTGGGGGGGGGGGACCTTATACCTTGTTTTGAAGTGCTATAGAAGCAAAGGTTTTATTGTTAGTCTCCAGTGGCTTCCAGGCAGATTTCTAGAAAACTGGAAAGGTGACTGTGGCCATGTGGTCTAACAGCATGTTTTAGATTTATTTTCAGTCCACGCTCAAAGTCCCGCGTGCAAACACAACATTTGAGAAAACTGCTTTTAGTTTCTGTGCTGCTCACACCTGGAACTCACTAAAACTTAACACAATGCTTCCAATTTAAAACCATGATTACAAGCTACTCTGCTCTTGAATGTAACTGTTTTTTAATTGTGTTCTGCTGTCTGTTTGTTTTCTCATTAATTACTATTATTATTCTTTTTCTTATTCTGTTTTTTTAAATTTTCTTTTGTATGTATTTATTCTGTTGTACTCTCGACATCTTTGTAAATGAGGGCATGCCCTCAATGATTGTTCGAGACTTAAATAATGGTTGAATGAAAAAAATGAATGAATGAATGTGTACATCAGCCCCAAAATATCAAATTTCAGCTATGCAATGGTTTGTCCAAACATATTATGCAACCAAACACAACACTGAAAGACTTCTTTGTATACATGCAATGCGTTCAAGCAGGTTTGGGGTGTCTCACTGGATGCAGAGACCCACACAGGACAAGATACGATAATATAAAAAGTTACTTAAAGCGGATATTCATGTTTAAAACTCTGGTGTACTTACTAGTTCCTGTCATCTCCGCTGCCATCCTTGCAAAACTTTCTTGTAAAGTGAGTAAAATGCACGTTGGCAGGCAGTCAGCAGCACACTGACAGGTAAGCGACTCAGCGCTGATTGGTTTTAAAACACCTGCCAAGACAAACCCCGTCTCAAATGAACATGAAACACGTCTTGCATTGTTAACCATTTCCTGGGAGTTTAAACGCTGTGGCTGCAATCAGGCGATAAAGACTGAAGAGTCCACACAACATAAACTGTGTTTAGCAGTTTAGACTTGTTACAGATGTCATTCACCGTGAAGCCATTACATTATAATACATTATATTCATTCGTTTTTGTCCAAAGCGACTTACAATGTGTTTACGTGGACACTAATATGATTGCATTGACTATACTGGCTACTGTGGCAAGTAAACATCTGATCCAGGTTTGTGATCAGTTGTGATAGTAAGTTACATTACTGATTATTTAAATTCTGTAAGAGAATATTGTATAGAGCAACATTTTGAATGATTTTAAGTTATCATGTCATATTTGTCTTGGTGTTTGTTACCAGTATTGTCAAGTCTTACTGTGAGTATGGATGTTAGATATGCACTGTGTCATTTTTATTCAAGTGTAGATGGATGTCGGTAGCTAATGTTGTTGTTACAGCTGTAACAGCTGATGGGAAACAACCACCGTCAACCATCAGTCATGTCATAGCAAGTCATTAGATTGTGCAACAGGCACACGTTCACTTCCTTCAGAAAATGAGGCCTTTTCTAGTTATGACCTCATGAGATATATGTATTTTATCTGATGATGTAATAATAATAATAATAATAATAATAATAATAATAACAATGTTTAAAAATGAATAAATAAGTTATTCTGCTTCATATTAAATTAGCGTTTTGAGTGGTGAGATGACTGTCAGCTGTGAATGATGTAACATCTCCTATTACGTGACGCTGTGATGTGATGTAATATTATTCAGTAACAGTCGTCGTCTCTGAATCATTTCAACTGGCTTGAATACGTTGAATACGTATGTGTGTGTGTGTGTGTGTGTGTGTGTGTGTGTGTGTGTGGGATGGTGTTTGATTGCTTTGAACCCTGAAGAAAAGTGTGACTCAGCACGTTTTAAAAGGGAGGAAACTCAGTCGTTTGGACTTTTTAAAGGTTCTTCTCTCTTTCTCTCTATACCTATCTAACCTTTTTTTTTTTCCTCCTTTGGATCTAGAACTTGCTGTAAAGACTAGAAAACTGCAATCCATATTACATAATACAAGTAGTTTAACAGATATTGCACTATGAAACATCAAGACAAGATCAAAAATACATTTAATTTGTTGCTTTGATCTGACTGACTTCCTTATTTATTCGATTGGAATTGTGAACAGAGTGAGTCCAGAAAACATGCCGTGTTTTTGGGAAGTCCAGTCCAGTTAGGGAGCATTTTATTAGGAAATGAAATGTCCTGGTTTCTATTGGACACATTTGTATGTATCTCATAGTTGTTATTCGGTTGAAGTGTCCATTATGTAAGCGACAATATATGAGAAGAACACAGGAAGCAGAGTGACGTTTCCTTTATGTATATCTGTATAAATAGAGACAAGCTCAGTTTTCTGAATTAGCAGATTATTCTTCATTATGCGTTGACTTTTTAGTAAAAACAAAGGCTGTGTTTTTTTTTAATCTGATATTTGTTCCATACATCGAATTTGCTCATTGCTCACCTAAAATGGTTTTTACCTGGGGCACGACCAAAATACAAAGCGTGGCATGATTTTGTCCACAGTCCGGCGAACATTCAAAAGACCCTGATGGGTTTTTAACTTTCTCAACAGGTGTAATAAACTAATACTAGTTTTTTAGTTTTACATAACCCTTTATTGCTGTATATACTATGCAGTTCTCCCTTCAGTTCTTCTTTGGTGCTATTGTTTCTAATAATGTATTCAAAATAGATGCGGTTTATAATATCTCAATGTGATAAAACCATAATTGCACAACAAAAAATGAATTACTTCCAGTTAATTTCCAATAAAAAACACTCACTTGAACACTGACACAAGCGTTTGATTGTTGTTCAGCATTAATGTTCTGATCACGACACATGATGTCCTCTGCATGTGCAGCATTGCTTCCAAATGTTTTCATCAGTTTTGAGGAGGTGACATTCAGTATTTCAGGGGGGCAGCCACAGTCCTGTTCGTTTAGAAATGAGAAGTGTTGTTGCGCTGCCAGACCACCAGGAGGCAGTGGTGCACTGAAGTGGTTGTTGCTGACATATTCAATAAAATCATACAAATACAGTTGAGTTTACACAACGTTTAGCCTCTCATGTTTTTGGCCACAATGAGACACTTTAACACCAGTAAAGACTCGTCGGCTAGACAGCTCTTTAGAAATGTGACTGTCTGAGGGTTGGAGTCAGGTGTAAGAACATGTATTTATTGGAGAGCGATGTGATAGACCTGAGTGTCCCCCTGCCTCTCAGTAGATACCCCCCCCCCCCAGAAATCTCAATGGTTTATATTTCAGGTTTACAGGCAGCGAATGTTTGATACTCAAAAGTTAGATTTTCGGTGGCGTATTCCTTCAGATGTACTCCATCTGAATGCATGCTGATTGCTCGACTGTCAGGGGTTGAGCTCATTGAAGATGTACTGGAGGATGGGTCTCATATCTCCACTATTCTTGGGGACCACGAAACAGGAGGAGCGAGACCTCTTTCTTTGTGCTCTTCTACCGCTCGTGAGTCTGGTCATCTCGTTTTCATCCCTGCCAGGTATCAGGCGCAGGTGTGATGGTCCAACCCATGACTTTAAAGGCACAATGGCTTCTTTCTACAGCTCCCATTTTACCCAAATATTTAACACCACATAAGGAGTAGAAGGAGCGGCATTAGCTGAAAATAGACCCTTATGTAATGTGTCGAGAAAACATGTTTTGTTTTGACTAAAAATCACAGCTGATAGTTATATAGCTGGCTATTTTTGCCCACCCTGAACCCACATTTGATTGAAAACAACATGCTTATGCTCTTTCACTGAACCTGAATCTAAAGTTTCATCAAAAAAGTAAATTACAAGTGAAGATGTAGAAGTAATAAGAGGAAAGGAATAAATCCTGGAATGTACTGAATGTATTGAGCACCAAAGATCACCAAATCTGACATTTAGTTTCTGAGTAAACGTACGTCACTCTTATTGAGTGATACTGAGAATTTACGGCCTGACGTCGACAGTGCAGCTGCCCTTGATGTCTCTGAAGGTGCAGCAGTCGAAGTCGGCCACGAGAGTCTTCTTTCCGACCTTGTAGGGAACAAAGAAGAACTGGACACGTATTCGGTTGTTTGGCTCCAGATCTGATAGCCTGTGTGTGATACAAAGAGTGACAATAAAAAAACTGGCTTAGTTTGTGGGTAAAACTCCGTGTATTCAACCACAATAATATTTTGGAGCCGATTAAAATGTGTCTGTAGCACCAAGTATAAAAAACTGTCAAGTACCAAAAGCTGGCATCAAATGTAATTCTCAAAGTAGGTGTCCAAAAAAACGATTTGGCTTTTTATTATTTGCACCTTCACTGTCAGCAGCCTAAAACCTTGTATAACATTTGACATCCCCATGAGGTCATGTTAGACACACATACACAAACACACACTCACTTGTATTCAAGATCCTCTCTCCATAGACCACTTCCAGAGAGAGTCAGAGTGCACTCCGTCAGTGTCTCGTTGACCGGGTTCATGAAAACCACTTCCCCGCTTGCCTGACAGTTCAGTCTGATGTCACCGGGAACCTGGAACAGACACATTTTAACAGATTATTTAAATCAGTCAGGCCACCAAACTGCAACAACACTACCCATCATGCATCAAGACGAGAGAGAAAAACAGACATCCTGCAGAAAACAAGAAAGTCAGGAAACATCACTGCCGACCCATGACACCCTGGATACACCCTGTTACAACTTGTCTCCTCTGGTAGGCGCTACAGAGCTCTGTACCCCCAAACGACGAGACACAAGAACAGTTTCTACCCACGGGCATCACTCTGATGGGACAGAAAACAATAACCCAGAAAGACGGACAGCTGAAGAAAGTCTGATGACAGGTGATTGTTAGAGACAGACAGGTTTTCTACTGACGGTGACGGAGATGGGAGGGTCCAGCAGCACGACGTCATCCTCAGCCAGGTATGTGTCATCTGGGTTCTGTTTGTCCACGACCACAGCTGAAACCTTCATGCTGTCACACTCCACCATGTGTTCATGGTAGGCCGAGAACGGGACCAGGATAGGGACGGACAGTTCTCCAAGAGACAGAGGAAGAGACGGGAAATTTAAAGTCGCTTCAACAAAATTCCCAAAATACACAGTATTTTCTCACCTCACCCTCATTGTATCTATGCAGATTGTTTTTTTTATTTGTGAACCCTTTGCGATTTCTGCCTCCAAAAGAGTCACCTTTCCCGGGCTGCAGCGTCTCCTCCTTCACCTCGGTCTGGATGGTTGCAGCTGGTGAGCCGGTGTACCTCATGGCTTGGACGCTGACGTTGATGGACAGCGGCCTGGCATCACTGATCTCACTGTGCAGCACCAGCTGCAGGCTCACATCCTTACCGTTCATCGGTTTGGACACCTGAGAAAAGTGAGACATGGAAGGAGATTCACACATGGAACTATCCTGCATACAGGGATGTTCTGTGTGATCCAGTACTATAAACAATGTTTACTTGAAACCAAAGCTTGTGAGAGACATTTCTTTAGTATAGCAGTACGGAGCTGGTGGACATAGTGGGGAATACCGATCTGCTTTGTTTACTTTAGCAGTGGCTTGCACAGACTCGTGCTCAGCGTCTTAAACCCCACCAGGATGCCCCTACGTTTTGTTTTGAAATTACATTTATAATATCCAGAAAAAGAAAAATCTCACACTAAGAAAGAAAATGGACTAAAACGAAAAAGATACAAAACATCCTGTTCAATAGCTCTAAAGGGAAACATTGGGGACTGTAGTTTCTGTGACGTGCCTCTTCAAATCGTATGGACACTTCCGGCAGTAGAGGGATGCTGTTTGGGGTCTCATTCACCACCTCGTTCCCCTCCGTCCCTTCATTCTCAACTGTCCCCTCTGTCCCTTCATTCTCGACTGCCTCCTCTGTCCCTTCATTCTCGACTGTCCCCTCTGTCCCTTCATTCTCGACTGCCTCCTCTGTCCCTTCATTCTCTACTGCCTCCTCTGTCCCTTCATTCTCGACTGCCACTTCGGTCCCTCCACTTTCAACTTCCTCCTCCATCCCTTCATTCTCGACATCCTCCTCCGTCTCTGCATTCTCGTCAGCTCTGGCGAAGTCTCTGGTAATGGCGTATTTAAAGACAGACCTCTCCTTCTTTGACCCTGTGAGGGTAGTAATTCAGTAAGTTTCCAGAGCCACGACATTAAACAGCTGTTTATGTGCGATCGGTCAGGTGAACCCACCCTCTTCATGTTTGTAGGTGTCGGTGATGATCAGCTGATCTTCGGAGCCGACAGCCTTGGTGGAGATATTCTGCCCGACTCTTTCAGTATCAGACTGTAGTTTCACATGTGAGCCATCAGCTTTGACCTGAAAGGACACACAAACACAGACAACAGAAAGCAACAAAAATGAACAATTCATTAAACAAAATCAAATGAAATAAGCTTTTTGAAACCTATATTTGCTGCAGCTAGCTACTGCTGGCCCTCTTTTTTTGATAATGGTCTTTTGTTTTCACTAAAGGCCCCATTATTCAATAAATGTGATGCTGATGAGGTTAGGCCAAAGCTCTGCTCACTGACCAGCCAGTCCACACAGTCGGCATTGACCTCGGCGAAGACAAATGGGATGTCATACTTGAGGTCTGTGTCTCCGTTCAGGATGGCTTTGACCGAGGCTGGACCGCAGCAGTAAACACCTACAGGAGGAGACACAACTAAAATCATGAAATGGAGAAACAAACTTCTCGACTGGCAATTGAGTTTTTTCCACAGAATACTTTTCATTCCGATTTATTGTGTAATGCGACTTAAAGCCGCAATCTGTAGTATGTCACAAACTCTCACTTTTGGTGCCATCTGGTGGTCGTATTTAAAACGACACAGCGATGAAAGCAAGTGGGAGTGTTTCATTCTCATAGAAACACAAAGTTGTAGACATGAAAGCACCATAAGGAATGTGATGTCCTTATCCCACATTTTCCTAAAGAGGACATTCAAGGCCCCCAGAGGATTCATCCTAATGTTTTGGATAATTCCTGTTCTTGCTAGCACCATCTGGTCAAGATTTCCTCTTGAGCACAAGAATTTTTAAGCACCTTTATGAACTCCAGAGGATGAACCCTTTTCATCTGCTGGGCACAGATACGTGACATGATTTAGAAGACAACGTTTACCATTTGTACGTAACATGAACTATCGTCCAGTTCGTTTAATACTGAGCAGTGGCAGCCATCTTGGTTGTTTACAAAAATGCCTCAATGGCGGTTAAATCCGCTGCATATTAAATAAACGGTTGTGATTGGCTCAATCTGAATCAGGCCGGATGGAAATCTGTCTGAAAGGGAGGGGGGGCCAACGCATCTGCCAAAGCACATAAAACATGAGCTCGCAGATTCGTCTGGTTCCCAGGCTAACCATTAATACTTCTGTGGAAACAAATCGTGTTTTTAATATTATTATCAAAATAATATCCATAAACAAAAGAGTTGAAGGAAGTCAGAAGATATTTCCCTAAATCCCCATTTAGAGGACATTAGAATTATTAAGCAACAATGTCAAAATTAATCTCAGAGAAGTTTCGAGGTCCAAATTTACAATTAGGACAAGAAACCAGGTCCTCCGAGCGGGGAAGGAGACGAGTCCCAGTTAAAGTTGATGGAGAAAAACAAGAGGGTCTGTACCATCGCTCTTCTCCTGCGGTGTTGGATCCAAAACTTGCCAGCCGTCATATTTGCCGTCTTCTGCCAGGTCTGGCCGCCTCATCCACGCCTCCACCCACACATGGAAGTTCCTAAAACACAACGCAGCATTCAGATTCTGCGACAGCGCAGTGGACTGAAACACAACACTAGGGAACTGGTTTAGAAGGACCAGAACATTCTGTGAAATCTATCTGTAGCACCTCAATCTGCTCAAAGTACAACACTGTAGATCACTGTAACTCTTCTAGCTCTGCTGAATGTCCAACATTCACTCTCTCTTTCAGTCTCTATCATCTACTGAGGGACGTATCTGTCTCTTTAGCTGCTAAACGCTCCACTATGTTCACCAGCTAGTGTGTCTGTCTGCTGTTTGGTGCTGAGCAGGTAGTGTACAGAGGGTTTTCAGAGCTTTTCCCAAAACGATGCCATGAGAGCAGTGAGAGTGAACCAAACAGTAAAGTTGTGGATTGGACAGCTAAGCAATGAGCTGAAACTCAGTATGAAGCTCGTTAAAGCCGAGAGGAGCAGCAGATTCTCTGTAGGTTCACCACTATGAGTGACCCCTTTCACACTCTCATTTTATATATTGTTATTATAAAAATACAGATTATGAAATTTGCCAAATTAACAGGTTGATTCTAACACAAAAATATCTTGATAAATCTTGATAAATATCAAGTTATTCCTGGAATAAAGTACAACATAAACCACTCACTCAATTTTCTTTGTTTTGTCAAAAGATGCAGTTCTCAATGCTCACATGTGTAGTCTCGATACACCACACTGTGTTACTCTTTGGCTCATGTTTTGAGGTATATCCTGTAAAAGGTCCATAAAGACAATGCGATACATGGAGACATTTAGAAGCCAAATGTCTTCAGACTATTTACGTAGCAAGTACTGACATGTTGACATGATTGATAATGTGTCTCATCCCGCCTACTCTGATCTGACCTATAAAAGCAAAATCTTTCTTCCCAGGACGGTTTGGCACATTGCTCTTGTTTATTAAGTTTCATGTTTTATTTTCAGGCTACAGTTATTTACCAGGAGTGGCACTGGTCTTGAACAGTACATTACACACCCGCGGGAACGTACAACACTGTGTGCCAAACTGAGGAATTATAGTGTGAACAAGTTCAAACCTTTACACCACTGACCTGCATTTGTTGGCATTGCAAGTTCACAATATCTATTTACTCTTTAAGCAGCTCTAATCGATTTTTTGTATTAACAGTGGATCCCATGATTACTTTTATGTGATAAACCCACAGAAAATGATCACCTGAGCTCCATGGAGCATTTTAGTGCCTTTAAGCTCACTGTTTTGGTTCACTCTCACCGCTCTCATAGCGTCGTTTCCAGCCGCAGCAGGCAAAGTTATAGCGCCTGTGTCTCACCAAATACTGTCAACGGATGTTTTCTCTCTGACTCCGTCTTCAGAGCGGTACACGTCGATACACAGATTCATGTTGTTGTCGTGGGCTGACTCGAAGTTGGTGACCACGCGGCAGGGGATGCCAAGCAGGCGCATCACTGGAACCAAACACAGAGATTTTAGTCATTCAAATAAGTTCATATCAGTGTGTTGCTTTCTCACCATTCTGCAGCTCCAATAGGCAGCAATTAGCGCTCAGCAGCGACTCATATTTACTCTTTTTACAGGCACAGCACAAAATGAGCAGAGAAACAATAAGACAATTTATTTGTAGTTAAATGCGACCCTAGTTTGTTTAAATTGAATGAGACACTTGACTAAATGTAAATCAATTTGTCTTTCTTTTTAGTGTTACATCTTGTTATATTCTTTGCTAAGCTGCCATGGAGCCGAAATCAGGACCATCATCCCAAGTGAAAAGGTTTTAATTTACTGTCAGAGCAACACAGACAAATTCAGACTTAAATAAAAGTCACATGCAGCTTTGGGTGCCTTTGGATACGACTCCATACAGCTTTTTCCTGCTCGGTAGTGTAGCTGAAGCTGACTAAGATTCAATAGCATTCCTTGTTGAACCACAGGGAACACTTTGTTTCAGTGCTAACACACCTTGTGATGTAAACTTCAATGTTGGCAGAGACACAAGGGAGGCGGCTGTTATTAAAACACTTAAGCTACTATGTGCAAGAATCATGATGAGTCAATATAATACAATATAAAACACTTTTAATGTAGTGCTCTATTCTTAGTGACATTCTAACTATCATAACACAATATTCACAACTACAGGGAATATACATAGCACACATTGAAATTCCCCGATGCCCCAATTGACCTCCTCAAATGACTTGCATTGCGACATGATGGCAACAGCCAATGTTTGGCACTTTTCCTCAATGAATGGCTTAATTAAACAATTAATTTCAAAATTTTGTGATGACTGGCAAATCGATTTTTTGAGTTCTTCACAGATGTTGTTCCAGGTGTGAGGACCTGCAGAGTCAGACGTTCATGTACCTGAGCACATCACACCGGCGAACACCCAGCACTGCCCGTACTTCACCGGATGGCAGTCGGATTTGATCCATTTCTTAAGGATGGCGTGACTGCCATTCCAGTGAGAGGGTAAGACCCCACCCCAATATGAACCTCCCCAGCGTCCCTCCAGGACACCATGGTCGTCTTCACAGTTGATCTGGGAAAAACAGACACACAAGGAAATTCAAATTCTCATAATGTGACTTTTTTCTCAAAATTACAACTTTGTAATTCCGTCAGATTTCTACATCTGCTGTCTTCTTCTTCACCTCTTTAAATACATTAACGTTTACAGAACATTACCACCACCAACTGTCAATATAAGGCACTGCATGACAGCAAAAGATGATCTAAATGCGAATGTCAGCAAGCTAACATGCTAAGTGTAAAGCAGGTATAATGCTCACTCCGTCCCCAGACCAAAAAAGGTATTACCCTGCATCGCATCACTGCTTGCTTTTGGTACACAGTCAAAAATGTCCTACAAATAAAGCCCATAGATGTCAGTGCAACACTGCTTTACTGCTATAAAAGGTTTGTGGAGGTATGAAAACCAACAGAGCATGTCCTACCATAGCGCTGACCACGCGGCTGACGTAGATGGGGTTACAGCGAGCAGAGACATCGTCGGCTGGGTCCTTCAGGTGTTTATGGTTGAGGTCCAATATCTTTATACAAATGTCCACCATGTTGTCCTCAAACTGGATGGAAAGAGACAGGATAAGAGGAGCTGCTCTCAAATTGTATTCTGTTTAGGGCAATATATAGTATTTAAACGTTAAAAGAGACATCATCAAATTCAAATACCCAGCATTCAATTACGATGGTATATTAAAAATTGCTCAAATTCAATGAGCTTAAAAACTACATTTGGTTCCTGAAATTGGCCTAAAATTCAAGATATGCTATTTACTCCGAACTGAACATCTGGGACACCAACGATAAGCCTGAATGATGAATGTAGAAGAGACGTTGATGGTTTCCTTGACAAAAAGCCATGGATTTTCAACGAACTTCACCACGGTCGCATTACTTCAATGTTGCACAATTGCACAACTTTACATTGGCTACTGAAAATTTCAAAGAGGGGAATTCAGACCACATAAAATAAGAATAGATGGTTTTCAAAGTAAAATCTTTCAGTGGGGTCAATAAGTTATCCAATTGCTTGTAAGATTCAATTATTTGTGTCCATTATTCGCATCAATAAAGCCTCACAGGATTATCAAACTGTCGGTGCATCATGATGGGGAGTGTTTAAGGGGATGAAAGTGGCAAATGTGAAGCATAAAGTTGATAATATGTGTGTGTGTGTGTGTGTGTGTGTGTGTGTGAGTACCTGTCCAAAGTCCCAGTGCATAGGGGAGTTATAGTCTGCACTTCCTCTGAAGATGATTCCTTGTTCATTCATCACATATTCCTCTCTCTGCTCCTCATCAGCCAGAAACACCCAGTCATCTGCAGACAGAGTGGATTCATGCAGACAGACAGACAGACAGACAGACAGACAGACAGACAGATGATAGATCGATAGATTAGATAGTTTAGATGTATTCATTTTAGATGTATTGTGTGCATCAGCATTATCAGCTAAATGTACTTTAAGCACCAAAAGTAAGAGATAGATAGCAATATTACAATAGTAAAAGATAGATAGATAGATGATGAACCCACCGGGACACCAGGGGTTGAAGAGCACAACCGGCATTGCCAGCAACGTTTCTTCATCCCTGTGTGTCACACACATAAAGTACTCCCCTATGGGGGTGTCAGCCGGGGGGGTAATGGTCAGGTTCAAGGTGCCCATCATTGGGGAGGAGCTCCTCTGAAGCTCTATCTTCCACACCGCCTTTGCTGATGGTGAACGCTGCACGTTGTCTGGGACACCGAAGAATGACTGTGTCCCCACGTCTTCAGACGGATGTGTTCCTGTAGAGAAGTGCCAACGACTTTCATTTGCTGTTGTAAGAATACTCTATGTGCATCCATCCATTGATTTTCAGTGAATCAACCATTAAAGCAGCAATGTGATATTTTACTTATTGTCAACAAATCCTTTGAAAAGATCCCCACAAGGATGTGTGCTCAGTCCTCTACACGCTCTGCACACACGACTGTTCCCCCTCCTATCCATCTAATTACATGGCGAAATTTGCAGACGACACCACAGTGCTGGGACTGATCACTAGCAACGATGAGTCTGCATACAGGAGGGAGGTACAGACTTTGACAGCCTGGTGTGCCGACCACAACCTGAGCCTCAACATCAAGAAGACCAAGGAGGTTATTGTGGACTTCCGCAGGACAAGACAGCACGATCACCCAGGGGTCTCCACCTTCAAGTTTCTGGGCCTGACAGTGACAGAACATCTATCCTGGGACACCAACACAGCCTCCGTCATCAGCAAAGCCCAACAGCGCCTCTACTACCTGAGGAAGCTGAGGAGAGAGAACCTGCCACAGAAGCTGATGATACATTTCTACCGTTGTGCCACTGAGAGTGTGCTGACATACTGTGTGTCGGTGTGGTTCAGCAGCTGCACAAAGGCAGAGCGGGTCATCAAAGCAGCTGGCAGAATCATTGGGGTACAGCTACCGGACATCAGCTCCATCTCCCCCACCCGCTCCCTGCAACGCTCACACCGGATCATCAGAGACTCTTCCCACCCCGCCCATGTTATGAACTGTTACCATCTGGGAAAAGGTTCCGATCCATCTGAGCGAGAACAACCAGGATGACCAACCACCCCCACCCCCCCAGTCAAGTGAAATGAACTGATTTAGGACTAAAGCCACTTTTTGCATTGTTGCACCCAGTTAACTGCCTGATGTGCCTCGAAATGAGAAACTATTACTATTTATTGCTATTTTTTTTTATTACTTTTAGATTGTTATTTATTTATTGACTACGGCTCTGTGGATGCTGTGCTGTTTCGTCATTTTTATGACAATAACAATAAAAAACTTTGAACTTGAACTTTGAAGGCTTCCTTCAGGTTGCCGCCTCGATAGGCACCGACCACCTTCTGGCCACAACTCCTTGCAGCCACCTCCAAAATGGAGGCTTTGCATATGGCTAACTCGTATTCCACGTCCCCCTCGGATGCACAAAGAAAATCTTGGTGGGAGTTGAAGATCTTATTGTACAGTACTCTACGGTAAGGTAGTTGCCCTTAGCAGGGGTTTAGCAGGAGTTTGATGCCTCATTTAGTTATGGAATTGTGGAATAATATTATAATACTATAGATTATTATATATGATATTTCATGATATAATCATGGTAATAATAATAATAATAATAATAATAATAACAGATTACAGCTTAGGAAAAATAGGGTTAAATAAAGTAAATTTGGTTATATATTTTTGGTTTTTTAGTCTTATAACTCAAAATATTTATTTACTGTGTTTCGGCTTTGAAGGGCACCAGCGACCTCCGCTGTCATCCAAAAACTATTAAAAACAAATCATTCAATGAAAGACTAACCTGTCATTGCGACGATGTAGAGCGGGTGAAGGTCAGGGTTGAAAGGTTGCGTCAGGTTAAGGGTCAGGGCGAAGGGCTGGCCTCGCCTCACAATCAGCTGATCCACTGAGATTGCACTGGTGTGGTGTTCAGTGTTGTTGGTCGTACAGTGGAGGTCCACTCCTTTATAGACTGAGAGAGATTAGAAACATACAAACATGAACAAGTTAAAAGAATCTCTGCACATCAGGTTTCTAAAAGAGATAGAACGCTTTGAAAAGTTCATCTACTCTTTTTTTTTTTTATTCATTTGATGGAAGTAATATTTAACTTCATTACTTTCCATATTGAGTAAATCTCCAAGTAGGAAAAGCAAAGGTCTATAAAAAAGATGACCATCTCTTTCATGTCCAAAAGTTATGTAGAAGGAAAACATATCAAACATGATTAATTTTTGAGATTAATTAGAGTTTTGTCTGTTATTACAACACTTTTGTAATGATTATTTGTCATGTTATATGTTATATGTACATTATAGACACATACTTGATGAGATTTCTTTTTATTACAATACACACAGTAGATAAATGCATAGAAATTAAACAAAATCAATCATGCTGACATGTAGTTATATGTGATCGAACAGCATCTTTAATTTAAATAGAATTTAATCTACTGTTTTAAGTCCACACTGAGTTGTCTGCATCACCCCCCAACATATTGATTCTAAGCTAACAATGCAATAGTGTTTGCTTTTGTCAAAACATAACATGCTACCAAACACAACATACAATGCAAGCAGGTTTGGGGTGTCTCGCTGGACGCAGAGACCCACGCAGGACAAGATCTGATAATAGAAAGTTACTTAAAAGAGATGTTAAAAACTCAAGTGTAGCCTTCTTACTAGATTCTGTCATCTCCGCTGTCATCTCTGCTGTCATCTCTGCAGAACTTTCTTTCTTACAATAGTAGATGTATAGACAGTAGTTCCCACTGGCAGGCCCTCAGCAGCACACTGGCAGGTGACTTCCGTGCTGATTGGTTTTAAAACACCTGCCAAGCCCAACCTCAAAATAATGTGAAACACATATTGCAACCTGGGTTGTTAACCATTTCCTGTGTGTCTAAACGCTGCGGCTGCTGCGATCAGGCCATGAAGACCGTATCCACCCAGTATAATGATTGCATTGTAGACTACACTGGCTGCTGTATACTGCTTGGAGTCCTCTGAGCCACTGTGGCATGCAAACATCCGATCCAGGTTTGGGATCACTGTGTGATGTGTGCAGCTCAACTCCAAATGTCTGTGATCCGTAGGATAAATTGTATTGTTGCTCCCATCTTCCATTAGTACTGATTAGAAGAAGGAGGCAAATCAAACAAAGTGGTAAGTTAACTAAACTGGTTCATCCTGAACTGATGTGAAACTCTCACCGTGCAGAAAGGACAGGGAGTGGCTGGGAGGACAAACACATTAAAGACAATGAAAACAATCTGGACCAATAAAACATGAACATTACTTTGTCCCTAAATTGTTTTGACTTGTTCCCATACATATGCATGCATCGTTTCTTTTTTAAAGAACAACATTATCATTCATTTGGAGTCGTGTTTCTGTCCACCTGATAAATGTGAGTCCAGTATTCGCTCTCTTTTAGCTCTGTTTTTGGTCTCTACAACTCCTGAGGGAAATATCTGTCTCTTTAGCTGCTAAATGCTCCACTATGTTCACCAGCGAGTCTCTGACTGTGTCTGTCTGCTGTTTGGTGCTGAGCAGGGAGCGTACAGAGGGTCTGTAGAGCTTTTTGAAAACAGCTGCAGTGGAGCTTCAGATTCAGGTGACGGTTCGTCACTACGAGCGACACCTTTCACATTGTTTTCAATGTGAAAACATTGTTGTCGTGATACACTGTTATTATCAAAACAGATTATGGCTGCTTTAAGCACCCATTCATCAAGTAATAAAACTGAGTTGATTATTACTTTAAAGAGGCATCAGGTGATCTATCTATCTATCACCATGGCAACCATAACCATAAGATGTGATATTAATACAGGTATACATCCCACTTTTGTGATTAGTAGATGCAAGTTGCATTATTGTTTACTTCAATTCTGTAAGAGGTGAGAGCGACTTTGTCTGATTTTAAGTTTTCACGTCATATTTGTCTTGGTGTTGTTAGATGTTAGATGTTTGTACTGCACCAGTTTTACTCAAGTGTCATAAATGGAGTTAGATAGCTTTTGTTGTTGTTGTTGTTACAACAACTGATAGGGATCTAAACAAACAAACAAAATCACTTAGCAACCGCCTCGTCATGTCATTGGGAAATAAGCACACGTACATTTCCTTCAGAAACTGCAGCCTTTTCTAGTTGAGACCATGAGATATGTAACATATTTGTGTGGGATCTTCTTTTCTAAAGACTGATGAGATATTTTCCAACGCACCTGCATCAGAGATGGTTGGATGTCTCCTTGTAATAATGTTTAAAAATGAATAAATCAGTTCATAATAAGTAATTCTGCTTCATTAGCGTGTTTTGAACGGTTAGATCTCGGTCAGCTTGAATGATGTAACATCTCTCATTATGTGATGAAGTGATGGAATATTATTTGGTAACTAATTTGAAACTTTTCTGATCTCTTCATCATTTCAAACTGACAGTTTCTAGTCTTGAATATGTGTATAGGTGTGTGTCTGTGTGTGTGTGTGTGTGTGTGTGTGTGTGTGTGTGTGTGGGATGATGGTCTTAAATTACAAAACAGTGTGACTCAAAGTTTTGCAAGGGAGAAATCTCAGGAGTTGGTGATGAAACTGCTGACTAGTTGGCATCATTACCTCTATTGAATAATGATCACATAAATAATTACATGGGATTTCTTAAAAGTTCTTCTCTTCATAGAAACGTGATTTATATTGTCACGTTACATAAAAGTTTACACACCGCAAAATCAGCTTTATTGGTTTATATGTTTTAAAGAATCTTTCTGACACTTGTTCTCCTTTGGAAATTGGACTAAAAAAACATTTAATTTGTTGTTCTGTAAAAATCTGATCTTAACTAACCCAGTCGGTACACCGTAACACAACTGTTCCTGGAGCAGGTTGTGTGTGTGTGTGTGTGTGTGTGTGTGTTTTTGGCAAAGCAGCCACGTGTAGATTAACTGTGCAGACGAGATTATTGACATGTAGCGTTACATAATGAAGCGTCTTTCCACAGAAGAGTTCATGTAAGGACACAAGTCCTTCCTTTTATTTCTTATATGTTGTACAAGTGCTTGGAAACACATTGATACTCTTTTAGGAATCCAGATCTCTTATATGTACTCCACACACACACACACACACACACACACACACACACACACACACACACACACACACACACACACACACACACACACACACACACACTAGCTGTCCTCCTGTATAAGGTGTTTGGCTTTTTGCAGGTTGTGATCGACGGCTCCATCTAAGAACTGAACCCAGGTCAGCTGTGATTCCCCACACACATGACTGGACCTGTACGGAGGAAAAGAGTGGAAGAATGTCAGGTTATATTCTTTTTGTTTTTCATCTGACCTGATAAGATGAACTGACAGGATGACTTGTCAAGAGTTACACCACCCACATGTTTCTCTAACACACCCTCCACCTTGTCTGAGGACATCTGGCTTTCCCCACCTTCACTACTGATTCCAGGTCATTTTACTCTGTGAGCACTGTGATCTTTTCCTTCACCGATCCACTTTAACTCAACTTCAGTCATTCTGTTTGTTTCAGCTTTGCCTAAATACTGCAGGCGAATCCATCTTACCTGATGATCTGCAGAACTTTCTTTAACAGCGCTGCCAATTTAGACACCTGCAGAGAAACACACTTTTATTTATTATTTATATGTTTGGGAAAATTATATATACACAACAGCTGAAACAGAAGGGAGCTGAATAAGTAAAAATAACTTACATGCAGCAAAACAGTTCTGTTTTGAAATGGTAAAGATTGGTGGTGAGTACTTTCAGCTGCTCTAAATATATTCCCTTTAAATCTGCATAGTAGACAGTCTATGTGACAGACTGGGACATGTAACTGAATTACTCCCAACAGCTGGCACAATCGTTTGATATCGTTCTACAACTGAAGCAATACAACCAACCACAACTCCACCTGCTCTGACTGCAACAGACGTCTGGCTTTCCTTCAGTGAAACTCGAGCTTTAAACACTCGTTTGGCCGGTGGGGTTTGGCTTCTGTGGCTTTGAGAAGGACACAGAGAATACAGACGGCTGCTGCTGATCCTAATCAACCGAACTGTTGACAGTGTATTCTGTGGATGATCCTGATGAATGTAGACATTGTTTCTGGAAAATTATGCTGATTGAATATTTTGAAAGTCATTTTTCCGAGCACCACAAATGAAATTCCATTCACCTCAAATAAACCAAAGTGATCTGCATGTCTAGACACCACCAGAGAAGAGCGAGAAATCACGTTATTCTGTATTTGTGAATGTGATGCAGCAGAGTGAATGGTTCTCTTTAAAGCAGGAATAGCTCAGCCAAACTTTAACCATAACGACATGCTAGAGGTTTAACAACAAAACAACTAACAAACTTAAAGCAACTGTCGAATTCAAGCTCTTCTTCTAACCGGCGCACTGTTGTTGATGCTGCTTCTTTTTGACAAGTTAAAGCTAACACACACTACTTGAGGAAAGAGTGCCAGCTCAGTGAAAGACTTGCAGCCTTTAAAAGTGCAAACAGACCAACATCTCAGCACTCTCAGGTCTTCATCAGAGTCAAAATGGACAAAGACATTGCTTGAAGAAGCGCAGAGAACCCCTTTCCACCAACACTGCACACACAACTCCAAACCACAAGAAGTACAATACTTGGCCTTAATAGGATAGAACCTATATTGAGTGACCTATATTGGGTTTATTTAGTTGTATTTAATTCAAATTCAATATTATGAGTCAAATACCTAATTTACTTGTGTTATTCTGCCCTCGATCGATAAATATTGCATTTTAAGGATTAATAAATGACTGATTATTCACGTGGTTGGCCCATGTAAGGTGTATACAGATCTCAGATACACGCCAACACATTTTTACGCAACTGCATGAGTACACTGCCAACACAGACCTGAGATCAGCATGACATTTAAATTCTGGACTCAAAAGATACTATCGCTGATGCACAGGAACGTGTGCAGACTTCATGAAGATCAAGCAACTCAAAATATGGAAAACAAATTCCAGATTATTGACAAAATTTTGTGGTGACTTGCTTCATTAAGGGCTGATCAGAGCATTCAGGACATGTTTTAACCCTCAAGCTACAGTTTCATTATTAATGACGGTGTGTGTGTGTGTGTGTGTGTGTGTGTCTTACGTTGGTCTCTACTCCGCTGTAGTCCATGGGCGGGTAGAGGCAGAGAGCCAGGTCATCAACACTGAGGAGAAAAGACAGAGATTTGTTTTCATGACTGTGTTCATTTTGAAAGTTGCTGTAAAAATGTCCATAAAAATTAGAATAAAAACAGCTTATTTCTTTCCACTCTTGACATGTTAAAACAAAGTGTGTGGTTGTGTGTGTGTTCCTACCCAGGGCTGATTTCCTTGGTGATGTCAGCCAGGTCGTCGAGCTGTGCCAGGTTCTGAGGCGTGGTAACGTTACCGTTCGCTCTGACGGCCGAGGTCAGCTTCCTCAGACACGCCGCCGACGCTTTCATCAGCCCCTGGCACGGACCAATCACGCGCCGGTCCTTCTCCGACCAATATGTGTCCTGGTTGCCTCGAGGCTCGTCCCCTTCCTGGTCACCATCGAGGACGTCACTGAACGGGTCATTGGCCTCGGATAACGCCTGGGTGGGGGTGCGATATTCAGCATATTAGTTAAGACTTTTTGTGAAAATGGGCAGGGCTGCAACTATTAATCAATTTCATTATGGATTAAAGCATCAGGCTGGCGATATTTTGTAGTTTCCTTACTGTCAATAAATCCCATGAACCCCCCCCCAAAAAAAAAACAATGAATGTATTTTACTAACAAGTACTGTGTGTATCCAAGGCCTGATATATCTTACTCCTCTGGGCCATAGAGCTCCATTGTTGTCCAAAAACACATCAATGAGCCACACGGTTGTACTGGGCGACATGTTCCTTCATTGAACACACACACACACACACACACACTATTTCCTGTCGTTTGAGTAACAACTTTTAACAGCTTCAATACAAACCAATGGGCGGGCTTCTGGCTGAGAGGCACAGACAGGGTAGGAGATGTGATTTATTGACATTAACATAAACACTGAATATCACCAGCCTTATCCTTTCTTCTGTATTGCTATTAGAGATGAGAAACTCAGAGCAGCAGTACGGTAAGTGTGACTATGTTTTTGTACTGATCAGGAACAGATAACAGATCAGGAAACAGGGAGGCTTCTCACTAAAATATCACTTATTAAACACAACAAATTTGGGAATAAAGGCCTGTCTCTAAAATAAGCCTGTGTCAAATAAAAACCTGGTTCTATTTGCAGTTGAGCTGCAGCCACTATTTGAGACAGTGTGTGTACCTGCTCAATTTCTTCTATGGCGTCTTTCACAACTCCAATCTGAGCGGACAGAACCACCAACACTGCTGCTTTATTATCTGTGGAACACACACACGTTTTTCACAGAACAGAAATAAGATCTAAAAGGAAAATATACTCAAACACCTTTATTTCATCACGTCACATTTATCAAATCCTCTTAGAAATAAAAGCTGGTTCACACACCAGGAGGAAAATACAAAGCTCTCCGCATCTGATATAATTGTCAATTGATCGACAGATTGTTAAATTAAATTCGCATAACCTCATTTATGTGTGCATGTGTGTACATTTATGGGCATTTTACTGGCTGTACACACAAAACAGACACAAAAATGTACAGACAGGCACAATTCTGCAGCTCTACAATATATGGTCAGGGTGTGAGGTTGGGATTGAACAGCGGCTAATTGTGTGTGAGTCTAGTAACAAATCCACTCTTTACACTTTACACACTCCTGTCAAGTCTACTGACCTTGTGGTAACTGGGCAAACTGGTCACAGGCTGACCACACACCTCCTGTTGATGTCAACTGTTCCTGGGTCAGACTAGAGGTGAGCAGAAGAAGAGGAAGGAAGAGAGGTGGAGGACGTTGGATAAAAAGAAAAGAGAGACAGAGAGAGAGGGAAGAGAAAAAGAACATTACTTACAACACACTGTTGTTTTGCTGAAAGCAGAAATGCAGAAATGCAGAACTCCTCTATGGAACCTGAACAACATGAACAAAGTTTACTGTAGGTGCTGCATGAGCTGTAGTGCCTATAAATAAATATTAACTGTATTTAATTTTCATATTTTATTGTTTAAGAACTTTATCAAAATAGATTTAACGCAGCCTTTTTTTTTTTACACTGATCGACAAAAAAAGATAATTTATAATAGATCTCTACAAAATTATCTAAATTCATTACAAATAATACAAAATACATGTTTGCATAAGTATTCACCCCCTCCAAGTCATTATTTAGCAGATGCACCTCCTAAAGCCAACTGGCATGATGATTTAGGTGTGTCCTATTAAAGGCGGTTAATACTTGTGCAAACATTTATTTCGTAATTGTAATATATTTGTCTGTTCATCTGTTCTTACTTATACACCTAATACAAAAGGCTTTCATGTAGTTAGTACGTACCAATACAATACCACATCTAACAGGAGAAATAATCCTGCTGATCAGATGTCTGTGTTTATAAAATTCAGTACCAATTTAAATTTTTCACAACAATAACAACCTACTAATTGAAATTGAAGGTGTTATGACAACACTAGTGTGTTTGTGTCTTTATGATGTCTAATATTAAATCTTGTGTTCGTGTGTGCATGTACATCTGTAGCGGGGAGCTCAGTACGACCTCCACCAGCTGTGCGACTCCCTCCAGAACCTCGACCGTGGCGCCTCTCACCTGTCGGCGCAGACTGACACCTGAGACACGGAGAGGAGAGACGACAGAAACACGGAGACAGGCTGACGTCAAGATGCTGACAAAGACTTGCATCCATTTAAAATCTATTCACAAACTCGCAAACGGCAAATGCAACAAGTTTTGGGCAGAATGCTCTTGGTCATTTAACAGTTTCATTGGAGAGTTTTAACAACTTGTCATTGTCATAGAAAAAGCAGAAACAGAAGACAAATGTTAGCAAAATAAAATATAAATGACAACAGAGGAAACACAGTTCTTCTGTTGTCTTGACTAAAGCACAGCCAACTAGCCAATTCCTGGACTGGTGACGTTACCTTGGCTCTTAGGTAGCCAGTAATACACTGTAGACAGAGACAGGACACTCTTCAGGATCAACTCTGATAACTTCTCTACATCCTGCAGAGAGGAAGGAGGACACAGAAAACACGTAAATGTGTTGGCAATTACAAAACAAAGTTTATGTAACGACTGAAGAGCTTGGGAAATATCAGAATCATTTCTTTAACAACTTTCTAGCCCTAATGTGATAAAGTCACCAAATGCTGGCACTGTCATATCAAATATGAAATATTCTTTTGCTGCCATCTGCTGCCGCAGAGCTGGTGACACAAACTGAATGAAGTGATTAGGAGGGCTGGCTCTTCGCTGGTGAAGTCTGGAGCCCTGAGAGCCGGTAGCAGAGAAGAGGAGGGTCATGAGAAACATCTCTCGTTTCCTCCACAATTTACTTAAAAAACTGGAGCATTTAAGCAACATACTTATTCCACAATACAAGAGGTCATTCCTGCCAGCTTTCTGCACTTTATATAATAATGAATCTCCTCTGTGTCGGGACAGTCGACTCCTTTCACAGTGAAGCTTCAGACTTTATTTGCTTTAACTAGCATTAACTGTAGACATACATTTATTACATTCCTCATGTTCATTAAGTAATGTTTACTGTCTGGTTTCCCTTCAAACAACAACTGTAAAGTTTAGCATTATTTGACAATTTGTCACAAATGTATGTATTATTACATACCTGTATCTAGTTATACACTATGTACAAAAATACCTGTGAATTCCAGTATACTTGTGTCTATTTATAACTGTACAGTTACTTTCAATACTCATCTATGTGATTCCAGTGAAGCACTTGCCCATACCAATTCAAGCCATCAATATACATCATGTGCTAGATTTGCACTACCAATGTACAGCACACCAAGCATTGTCTTTGTATATAATTAGAGTTAGACTATGATCCAAGTTTTAGTTCATTTTCAAGTGAAAGATTTCTGTTATTCATAGTTTTATCATTTTATTTCTTGTCTCCCTCTTTGAGTGACCTTATATTATTTGTTTTGTGACTGATGTACTCATCTATCAGAGCTTTAAACATGTTACTTTTATTGAGATGTCTTGTTGTGGATCATAACTGGTACAATTTGAGCTCAGCACGGCAACATTATAATGCAAACAATAATCTGACCTGTTGTGATGGCAGCGGGGGTTTGGAGAAGGCCAGACTGAGTTTAGTGGCTTCCTGGGAAACCGCCTTCACTGCCTGGTCTGAGTAAAGAGGAGACAGTTACATCACATTAACCGTCCCACTAAATGGCTTTGAGATGGTGATTTTATTCCATGGTGGCTTGATGTGTTTCTGCATGATGATGGAACAGGATGATGATGGGGTGGCAATTATTATACGAAGGGCCCTGATTTTAAAATTAATGCTAATGAAAAAAATACTTGTTGGAAATCCATATAAATAAAAAGAAGCCACAGAAATTAGTGTGTTGTTACATGACTTCCCAAGAATTCCCAATTTATAAGTAGGTATAGCATAACAAAATAATTCACTGTAGTCTTTTGTGACCGATTCCTTTTGGTGTTATAGTGCTTCTTAGGAATGAAGTATAATTTCAGCCATGTTTGCTATTGATGGGGCCTTGATAGAAGATGAAAAAGGAACAGGAGGAGGAGGAAAAAGGATGGTGATGAAAAACTATACTCAACTCAGAGTGTCCCAGAAGTTGGAGAGGTTGAACGCTCCATCTGACTCATTGGACTCCCCATCTGTGTGGGAAAATAAGCAGTCGGTTAGGAAAATCTTCCCCCTTCTAGATTTTAATTTAATTACTTTTAATTTAAAATAACCCCCCTGTATAATTGTTGCTTTTGATTACCAATTATCACTTGTGTTGTTCTGTTATCTGTAATATAAAATTAAATATACATTGGATATATTGGATTTTAACCAACTTACCCAGTATATATTTAAATGTATACTCAGTAACAGTTAATAGAGAAACAGCTTTAGCGAGGTGTTCATTCAACTGCATGGTCATTTTAGAGGCTGCAGTTTGTGCTTTTCAGCCGTATACTGGAGGTATTTCTACTGTGTTTCTACTTCATTTAGATCCCTGGGGGAGGACTAAATAGTAAAACACCTCGCAATATAATTCAACAGCACCACAAACTAACGGTACAGCCCCCAAGATGACCATGAATTTAAATCCACGTCTCTGCCAAGTCTCAAACTGTTGCCTAAGCTAGATTTAGCTGGGTGTAACGTTGGGTTTGTTAAGAAACGGACCACTAAACAGCTAACGTTAAGTATTTGTCAGTTTGTTGGAGACTTTAGACGGAAGTTTGACAACTTACAAGCTTAGCAGTTTGGCAAACAAACAGGAAGATAGCACTGCATAAAAGTCGTTAGTGGATAACGCTGATTGACGCTGTAGAATAAAAATAAACCGAGCCCAGTTTAACTTACACACGAAATAAACGTTTGTTTTAGTTTAGCTAAGGTTAGCACATTTAGCTTGCCATACGCTAGCATGCGTGTAGCTCGGTTGGAGGCTAACTGCGTCATAAGTAATGTGTCTTATTTACCTCTCACTCGGTCTCTAATACAGTGGATGGAGTTCAGCAGATTTCGTAAAGGCACGGACACATTTCCACCACAATTATCAGTACTCATGTCACCAAAGTTTTTCGACAGCTAGTTACATGCGTGTTGTGGAACTACAGAAGAGCGGGATGTTGAACCGGGGACAAATATAAATGTAGCACCGACACGCCACGTTTTAGTGACGCCTTGTGGTCGAACTTAAGTATTGCAAGCAGAAACCGACACCACTACGTTAATAAATCTGTTTATAAAATACATTGGAATAAAGTAGTTTTAAAACAACCAACCTACATTTGGAATAGGCTCCTGGTATATTGTAACACTAGAAAAAATATTTCATAAGAAAATGCTTATTTCCTTGTCCTTAATTTATTAACATTTTTTTTTCTCCGTAGTATATCTGCAATAATATTTTGTAGGCAACAATAACATCATTATTTTGGCAAAATGTCAGTGCATACTGGTTTTTACTAATTATTCTTCTGCTAAATTCATACTATTTTATTCATTTGATTTTATTGCTAGAAAAAAACACTTTCACAGCTCTAAGGACTCCAATCAAAGGCCACCATTCTTAGTGAAACACTGAATGTATGTACTTGATTGAATACATAACTTCATATTCTTGTCAATTGTGATGTATGATTTTTGTCTCAGATCAACTGTGTTTGATGTTATTTTTGTTGACACACGTTCAACAGTTAATACATTATCATGTATCATGTATCAATAGGGGCCCAAAGCCCCCTAAGAGGTTATTCCAGCAGAAACTTGTCTATTAGTTTTTGTCTATTCCATTTCATTCATTTCTATGTTAATTGATTTTGTTTTCCTATTATTTGGTGTTCTAATGCATGTGTCAGGGATGGTGCACATTAATAGACATTGTAAATGTGCCAGAGTTAGAGTTAGTTTTTTGTATTGTAATGTACTGTATAAAAAAGACTACTATTTATATATTTTCTATTATTCAAATTATTATTTAAAATAAAATATTGTATATTTGTATGACTCTACCCTGATTTATTGCATTTTAATGTTTATGTTTGCCATCCTTTAATTTGCTAAAATGTCTCACTGTTTTTTTTACAATTTGATGTAAAGATGTTTGATCTGCACTTTATGTATGAAAGGTTCTATAATGATAAGTTTATTATTACCATTATTATTATTGTTGTGTTGTTATTATTATTGTTGTTGTTGATTTCTATTGTTTTTATACCTTTCTTGTTATTGATATCTGCAGCATATCATTATCATTATTAGCTAATATTAGTATTAATATCAGCAGGTTATATTCTACCCAAAGACAGATTAAAAATGATCTGACTAATTAACACAAAACTAAATGACCCGACGTCATCAGCCAGGCTGAATGAACTCTGACAGCTGAAACTGAAGTTGCTTTATTTAAACTGAACATGAACGTTCTTGACAGTCATGTATTCTCTGACCCTCAGAACGTCCGTTATGAGTCACAGTCGTTGTGACGTCACATATTAGAACTCCGAATAGAACATTTATTCAGAGTTTTGTGGCTCAGTTTACATTTTTCTTCTCATTTAATTCCCTGAACGCACACTGAATTCAGCTCAGTACCACAGTCAGTGAAGAAAAAATACTGTTTTCATCGTGATTTCTCTCATCGCACAGTGAAGGTAAGTTAACAGTTTATCTGTCTCACATACTCAAAAAATGTTTCAAATTCAAAATATCCAATCCACGTACTCGGGAATTTGTTTTCACAACAATAGTATGAACTTGTGTTTATAGAAATATCCTCAACACCTTCATCCACATTTCAAGGGAAAGGTAACCAAATACACTATATTGCCAAAAGTATTGGCTCACCTGCCTTGACTCGCATATGAACCTAAGTGACATCCCATTCTTAATCCATGGGGTTCAATATGACGTCGGTCCACCCTTTGCAGCTATAACAGCTTCAACTCTTCTGGGAAGGCTTTCCACAAGGTTTAGGAGTGTGTTTATGGGAATTTTTGACCATTCTTCCAGAAGCACATTAGTGAGGTCACACACTGATGTTGGACGAGAAGGCCTGGCTCTCAGTCTCCGCTCTAATTCATCCCAAAGGTGTTCTATCGGGTTAAGGTCAGGACTCTGTGCAGGCCAGTCAAGTTCATCCACACCAAACTCTCTCGTCCATGTCTTTATGGACCTTGCTTTGTGCACTGGTGTACAGTCATGTTGGAACAGGAAGGGACCATCCCCAAACTGTTCCCACGAAGTTGGGAGCATGGAATTGTCCAAAATCTCTTGGTATGCTGAAGCATTCAGAGTTCCTTTCACTGGAAATAAGGGGCCAAGCCCAGCTCCTGAAAAACAACCCCACACCATAATCCCCCCTCCACCAAACTTTACACTTGGCACAATGCAGTCAGACAAGTACCGTTCTCCTGGCAACCGCCAAACCCAGACTCGTCCATCAGATCGCCAGATGGTGAAGCGCGATTCGTCACTCCAGAGAACGCGTCTCCACTGCTCTAGAGTCCAGTGGCGGCGTGCTTTACATCACTGCATCCGACGCTTTGCATCGCACTTGGTGATGTGTGGCTTGGATGCAGCTGCTCGGCCACGGAAACCCATTCCATGAAGCTCTCTACGCACTGTTCTTGAGCTAATCTGAAGGCCACATGAAGTTTGGAGGTCTGTAGCGATTGACTCTGCACTCCTCAGCATCCGCTGACCCCGCTCCGTCATTTTACGTGGCCTACCACTTTGCTGTCGTTCCCAATCGCTTCCACTTTGTTATAATACCACTGACAGTTGACTGTGGAATATTTAGGAGCAAGGACTTGTTGCACAGGTGGCATCCTATCACAGTACCACGCTGGAATTCACTGAGCTCCTGAGAGCGACCCATTCTTTCACAAATGTTTGTAGAAACAGTCTGCATGCCTTGGTGCATGATTTTATACACCTGTGGCCATGGAAGTGATTGGAACACCTGATTTCAATTATTTGGATGGGTGAGTGAATACTTTTGGCAGTATAGTGTATGTATGTTATCATCCTTCCATCGGACAAAAACATATATTGTTGGTCATGTAGCAACGCCTGACAGGAACAAAACAAGGCTCGCACCAAAGAACCCAGCTGCAGGACTCACACTGCTTCCTCTGCAGAACAATCAAATATTTGTTTTTCAGCATTTTTAAGGCACAAAATATATCAGAGGTGTTCATCATTATATTATACATTACATTTGCATTCAATTGACACAAGTGACTTACAGTAAGTGCATTAATCCTCCATATGAACAATTGTAAGTGCATCCCTCCCAAACAAACAACTACAAAGTGTGCTCAGTGCTGCAGTACAAGTGCTTTTTTAGTGAGAGCTAGCATGGGGTGTCAAAGGGGTGGTTTTCAGTCAGCTGTCACTGTGGAGCCAGAGATGAGGGACCACAGGATCCCTGAGACTCCCTTCCCAAGAAAAACGAGTAGTTAGCAGTAGTAATATTAGCATTAGTAACATGCTGCATGATCAGTCTTTCTTAAATGAGTAGAATGGTGCTTTGGGTTTTTAGTTAAAAATGTTTGTGCAGTACAACCAAAGACCATTAGGAGGCAATGTGCCCCTATGGTTTCAGTGCCATGCTGGATTTCTTTCAACAGATACTGATGTAGACACCCACCTGGGGCTGATGACGTGTTCAAAGTCATCAAAGCGTTAGTTGGACGCAGAGATGTACTGCACAGAGACACATGGGCGAGTTAAGTCAACAGAAAAAGTGTGTTTGTTTGAGAAAGAAGAAGGGTCAGCACTTCCTTCATGTTTTAGGTTGTAGTTTTTAGTGTTATAGTGTTTACATTTCACACTCAGATTTGGACACACACAAATGATATTGCGGAGGGTTAATATAGTGCACTATAAAGTAAATAGGGAGTGATTTCGGACACAGCTCATATTTCCCTCAGTGAACAGCGGCCAAGAGCAGTGACTTCCTGGAGCCGTGTTGCCACAGTTAGGTTGCCAGGAAACCAGAGCAAACTCCAGGAAGTTACTACGAAATTGTTACTGCATATAACCCCCATGCAAAACAATGCAAAGCAACGTCTTGTTTTTACATTTCTGTTTATGTATAGATTAAACAACCGATATACAGCATGTTAATTAATGAGCTTTAGAGGTGCTGGTAGAGGATTTATGAGTTTGAGAGAGAGAGCCAGGCTAGCTGTTTCCCCCTGTCCATTCTTTCTGGTAAGCTAAGCTAATCATCTGCCAGGAGAGACTCTTGATGGACCACTGCAACCTGCAATAATCGGCTCCTTATAAATTATTCTATTGTACCATCCAGTCCACGAGCAACGACAGAGTGTACTGAAATCTGGAGACGTTGTTAGACAGCAGAAACCCACGTTGCAGTTTTTCATGGGAGCTGTGTTTTTTTCTTCTGTTTTCACACAGAAATAGTTGTTTAACGCCGATTTGAATATGAAAAGTAAATTCCAGGAACGCTTATTTTCTTCAATACAGATGAAAGAAATGCTAAATGAGAGATTGCATTGAGGTACAGAGGCTAGCCCGGGCATGACGTCATGACTTCAGCTCTCTATAGTGACCCTCACCTTGCAGGTTGTAGTAGTGCGTGGAGTCTCCCCTCCTGTTGGCCCCAGTGGGTGACGAGGGTGGGTTTTATCATCCAACTAAGCAAGAAAGCGAATAAGGATATATTCTAAAATGTTTAACTATTCCTCTACCATGATTTTTCTTCATCTATATAGATATCCGGATATAGATCACATGTTATCGTAATATAAGCTGTAAATATGGTCAAAATGTCCTGACTTTCCAAAAATGTCCCCACTCTGAAGGTCTAGCAAAGCGGTCCTCACAAAGATAGAAGTACAAGAGCGCGCACACACACACACACACACACGCACTCATCAGAAAATCAACCAGTCTAGACTGTAGTGAACAAAACTAATGAATGTATTTCATGTTGTCAGGCTGCAGTTTCTCCAAGGGACTGTGTGTGTGTGTGTGTGTGTGTGTGTATATGTGTGTGTGTGTGTGTGTGTGTGTATGTGTGTGTTTGTCAGACCCTTTAGTCTTTCTTGTTGCTCCTTTCTACCCTCCCTCCCTCGTTCTCCCTCCTCCCTCTCTCGCTCCTTCAATCAGTGTGTTTTATGTCTCAGGCAGCTTTTCTTCTCGAACACTTGGAGGATTTAAGGGGAGGAAAAAAAAAAAGGCAAATCATTTTATCACTTCTTTTCTCCCTCTCCTCTGTCTCATTTCCTTGTGTCTCCTTTTTCTCTGCTCCCTCCATCACTCTCTCTCTCTCAGGTGTGATCTGTGTGGGGAGTTTCTGTCTAGACAACCGATTATACCGAATAATGAGGGAGAGGGAGGGAGGGGGGATAGACGGAGCATGAAAAGGGAGAGAGAGGGAGGAGGATGTGATGTGAAGGAAAGAGAAGTGTAGTGTCAGACAGAGAGAGAGAGAGAGAGAGAGAGGGAGGGAGGGAGGTGTAAAGGGGAGGAAGGAAGGAGAAGCAGATAGGAGGAAAAACAGGAGGACAAGCAATGAGCAAGGGATTAGAGATGAGAGAAGAAAAGGATGGAAGGAAACAGGACAGAAAAAGAATGAGAGGACAAGACAGACAGACAGAAAAGACAGAAAAGACAGAAAAAAAGCGAGATGGAACAAACATAAGAGATAAAAAGGAAAATGAAAAAAATAGAAATAATAAACAAGAGATGGCAGAGAGGAGGGGGGGGGGGGGAGAAAGAAAGAAATGAAAAGGGAAAAGAAAAATCTAACGAATGAATGAGCAGAAAGGACGAAAGGGAACCAGCATGACACACACACACACACACACACACACACACACACACACAGACTAAACACCACTGAGCCAGAACAGAGACACTGTCTGATCTGCTGTGTTAGGAAACCCTATCAGTCACACAGGCTTTACTTACTGTGTGTGTGTGTCTTAGCTTGATGATGAGTGATCATCGAGTCCAAAAACCTCCCAGACACACACACACACACACACACACACACACACACACACACAGCCTGTAATAGGCTTATCCAGTGCAGCAGTTTCAGCCTTTAAAATGGGACTTTTTTCCTCCTTTGCTGTTTAGGATGAAAGAATATTTTGTATCTGCTAAAACAATATTGACTTCTAAAGAAACCTTCCTACGCATGTTTGTGTGTGTGTGAGTACATTCTCAGTTTGTCTGTATTCATAATTGAAACCAGGAAAAGAGAGATGTGATTAAGACAGGCGGTGAGACAGCCAGCACGACAGGCAATCAGAGAGGCAGTGAGTAAGCAAGAAAGTTAGACGGTAAGAGAGACAGACAGCAATTAACAGGACATAAAAGTATGATGTAAGTAAGACAGGCCGTGAAACAGTCAATGGTTTACTTAGTCAGTCATTTATGGAGAGGCAGACAGGCAGTCAGGTAGCAAGACAGAAAGACGGTGATACGGATCAACCGTGAGGCAGAGAGGATCATTTCTTTTGAGGGACAAGCAGACAGTTTAGACAGTAAGTATGATGTAAATAAGACAGGCAGCGAGGCAGTGAGACAGACAGCAGTCCAATCAGACAGTGAGATAGGCATTTAGTCATTTAATCAGAGAGACAGACAGGCAGACGACAGTCTTACAGACAAACCCAACTGTAAGACAGTCAGACAGACTTTTCCTAAAGAACAATGCTGCTCTGAGAGTGGAGGTTATGTTATTATTAAGTTATTGTGTTGACCTGGCATCAGTACACACAAAAGCACGGCAGGAGAACGGCAAAAACTCAATACGCCAGTAGTACGTACAAAAATGACAAACAAAAAGGATCTTACTCTTAAACAAAAAGCTCCATCTCTGTAAGGACCTTTTCCATAATGCTGTCAGACACATACAATAACAATCCCAGCCTGTCAACAACAAGAACTTTTAGTGGACGTATTTTACGGGCTGAGGCGATCTATGGGACCAATTCCAAAACTTTTTGTCCCTATTAGTCATTTAGACCCCACAATAGGTAGAAATATAGCCCAGGTTTAATACTACTGGAATTACCCTTTAAGATCTCTTTTGTCATTATTACTGTCAGCTTTGAAACGAATGCAGGAGAGACTGTCTGCGCAGCTCTCCCCATATTTAAGCGATTATCACGTCTCCCCCCTCTCTATGATAGCAGACTTTTTACTCCGCCTCCAAGTGTGGCCGTCTGGAAACAGTAATAAACACTTTTGTCTTTCCGATGTGGTCGGACAACACGTCATATGAACTAGTTCTTTTCGAGCATAACCCGACCCTAACGCAGACAGACAGACAAGCCTGTCTGTCAGCCAACATGACGGACAGAAAGACAGTCGACAAGATAGTATTCATTTTGTAAGTAATATGGGTGGCCAGGCAGTGAGACAGGCAGTAAGTCAGCAACGCAGACAGGCAACCTGTGAGACAGTCATTTCTTTAGAGTCAGCGAGACGGGCAGACAAACAGACAGATAAGAAATTGAGAGGCATCAAATCTGTCACACTAATCAGATTAGTGTGATCATACAATGACATCATTAAATCCATTACACACACCCCAACACACACACACACACACACACACAAATTAGTCCTGCACTGAAGTGAAAATAACCTACCAGACTGTGTGTGTATGTGTGTCTGTGTGTGTATCTAAATGCAACTGTGTATTTTACCAGCTTGCCTGCTGTTTTTAATTTTCTGGATTGAAATAAAGCACACATAATGTGTGTAGGTGTGTGTGTGTGTGTGTGTGTGTGTGTGTGTGTGTCTTTTCATCATTTTAATTTGTCTCGCCCGCTTTCCCTCTGCTTACTTCTGTTCTGCTGTTGAAGGGAAATTTACACCCCAACATACATCTACATAAAGACACACAAACACACACACACACACTCCTTTGCTGTGACCTGCTGAATAGAATGAATTTCTGTCTAAAATGAATACAAAGCTGAATCAGTATGTAACGTGCTAATGAAAAAGAGGGGGAGCAACAAGTGATATTCTGGAATCACTGGTCTTCAGTTGTTCACATAATGAACATTAAGCAGTTTACTGTCAGTGCTGTCCCCGCTAACATCAGAAAACAAGACCAGTCTACATCCGTGAACTTCAGCTGCGCTTTAAGTTAAATGAATTAATTGGCACGCTAACATGCTAACAATGACAATGCTAACCTGCTGATGCTAAGCAGGTGTAAAGATTACGATGTTCTCCATCTTAGTTGAGCATCACCAAGGATCGCCAAAGTTATTACAGTTCATCCTGAGGGGGACATGAATGTGTGAGCTAAATCTTACAGTTTTACCTGCTGGTGGCGCTAGAGGTGAAGAAGCGAGGGGATAACACGAACCCTTAGGATTCATCATCTGGGCACCCTGGATATCTGTACCACATTTCAAGGCAATCCATCTGATCGTTGTTGAGATATTTCAGTCTGGACCATCAAGCGGTCAACAGAAAGGAGGACCGTCACATGATCGTTAAGCAGACGATGAACCGACTCTGACCGCTCCAAACGTCACAGGTACAGAAACATAAGAAAATATGTTGAGGCTCAATGCTGACTGTGTTGGGTGAAGACTTGAGTCCAGATGGTGATAATCTCTTCTGTGCTCCTCCACTTGTGTGATAAGTTCTTGCAGATCCACGCAGAAAAGAGATGTTACAGGTAACACAGAGGAGCCTCTTCTCTGAAGATTGTCTAATATCTACATTGTGTCTGTGTCATGTAATAAAGTATTCTCCTTTTAGACTTGTGGTTTTGTGCACAAATGTGTGGAGGGATATAGTATAGTATAGTTAGCTTGTAATATTTTGTTTCTAATATAATTATTTAGCTTTCTCAGAGTCGTAATCATGACAAATAGGATCATTTACATCGTTCCCCTTCCTATCACAGTTCAAACTTTTATAAATCCAAAAGACTGCACTGAGTGATGGAAGTTATAACACAGTTGACTCTCACAGTATGAAATAGGCACAGTTTTGTTTTCTTTGGTCTCAGTCTCGAGTTAGTCTCGAGCCTCTTTGGAGTCAGTCTTGACTCTGACTTGACCCCCATTTGGACTTGACCTCTCGCTCTCGGACGTAGACTCGTCTATAAAAGAAACAGCCATATGAACGAGCGAGCGTGGAGAAAGATGTTCGAGGCTTCAGATGAAGACGATGTCAGTGTAAACCTCACTATTCAGGTTATGAATGAATGGTAATATACAAAATGGTAAGTGTGTGTGTGTTTTCAGTTTCACGTTTCCCTCTGGTTTCTTTCTTGTGTTTTTATTTATTTATTTATTTTTTTCATTTTTTCCTCTTTTCCATGCGATCCTTCTCCTGCCTGTTTCCCCTCATCCTCTCTTTCTCTCTTTGTTTACAACACAATCTCAGCTCGACAGAGGACATTTTTAATAGTCTACTGCGTCTAGCCTCAAACAGAAGCGGGGGAGTAGGGGGTGGGCGAGTGAAGAAAAGATGAGTGTAGACAGAGAGGAGAGATAGAGACAGAGAGGGGAGGTAAAGGTGGGGGGGGGGGGGCAGACAGAAAGACAGGCAGAGGGTGAGATAATGAGATAGAAAAAGGATGACAGAGAGAGGTGGATTTGTTATTCTTGCAGGGTGTTGCACAGACACAGACACAGACAGACATTACCTCACACAGCCGCTGCAGTGAGAGGAGAGGGTGACAGTGTGTGTGTGTGTGTGCGCGCAGCGAGGCGTAAACCTGTTTATAATATCCTGAAGCACAGATTTTACTCAAATGTCAAGCTTTTATCAGAGTGTTTTCTCGGAGAACAGAAACTCGACTTATATTTTATTTTTGTAGCTTTGGCCATTGTCTGTACTGGTTATTAACACAATTTTTACCTGCTGTAACAAAGTCTGACAGGGCAAGAAAGACAAGCAGTCAGCCCTTCTTTGCACGGGAAATAAAGTGTGTGCTAGTACAGTAAGTAGTTGCTGTGTAACGGTACGTGAATTCGCCCCAAACCGCTCGGTTCGGTATGCGACTTCCTCGGTTCGGTACGTTTTGGCAGTTGTTGTCTATCAGCTGTAGCATGCTAGTCGACTTAGCCCGGGTTGGTCAACCTCATGAAGTGTCGCTGCCACTGAATACCAAACACAAAGGAGAGAGTAGAGCTGGAGGATGCTCCCCTGAAAAACTGTATGCCAACATTGTTTAAGTGAAGTCGGGTAACGTTATGTCTGTGGAAACACTTCAAACATGATATTTATGACGGCATCACCTGAATGTGACGATTAGCGGATTGAGACAAAACCAGACTGGAAGACGAGTCCTTCTCCCCACAGCGTTCAGGCAGCCTCTCACTGCAGATTTGGACCGTGTGAAAGTAATAAATAATACTACATGGCTGCAGACGTGAGAACGTACTCGGTCGTAGAGAATACAGAATTGAAAGCGTATGGTCAAAATGTACCTTCTCGTGTGCATGTTAGTCCGTTGTGCTTGCCGTGTGTAAACGAGCACAAGCTGCAGTAATTATCAACAGGTCAGTCTTACAATAGAGCTTTACTGACATTTGTGTTATTTTTCTCATTGACAATATGCCAGTATTTCAGTGCCTTAACTGTTACAGTTAGAATTAATGAATGAATGCACGAATGAATGTATGAATGTTTACATTTTTTCAAGATAAATGACAGAAAAATTATTTTCTAAAATGTTTTCTGTGCTGAAAACATATCGAACTGTGACCCCAAAACCGAGGTACATACCGAACTGTGAATTTTGTGTACCATTACACTCCTATTGTAACAAGTCCACCAAACTAAACAACAAAGTAGGCTGTTTATCAATGCCTCCTGAAACAACCCACGTGAGCGTTTTCTGACTAAAGGATGACTTAATTTGTCGGTGGGTTTTTGTCACAAAATGATTCATATGACGATATGTGATATGATATGATATGTTTTCTGCTGTGCCATTTCTATGGTTAAGTAACGTTTGGTTAAGTTTACACAAACACATCCTAGTGTTTCACGTTGCACATCAACATTATGTCACGTCCAGCTTTGTTTCGGAGAGACAACAGTTGTTATTCGCACAGCAACAAGACGACCTTGCCACAGAGACATAAACATAGTTCGTTATGAGCATTATCAGTGCTGTTGTTTTTCTGGTGGTGTCTTATTGTCTAACATCATCATCATCATCATCATCATCAAGTGCAACAGACTGCAGTTGCAAATTGGAGCTGTAATGTTATAATGCTATAATGTTACTTTAGAACATAGAGCTTTTAGGCTGCATTCAACCCCGTGGTTACCACCGCCGCAGCCTAGACGCACTACCCTCATTCAAAATGAACGAGAGGACTGCCGGATTTGGTCTGAATGCCGCCTTAGGGTTTTAATCTTGAAGAGAGCTGAAACTCGCTTGTGATATTTAATTTATTGCAGTGAGCACAGCTGTATTCCTTTACAAAGTTTCATTGTCTGACTTGGTAATGTAGTTTTCCACTGGGAATGTTTTAAAAACTATTCTACACCTGAACCCTAATCTTAACGGTGGTTGTAACCCTAAAACCCAAATCCGAAACTAACTCCTTGTAGACGTCAAGACCTACGTAACAGTTTTATATGTTGTTCTTCCCTCACATTTCTGCACTTCAGAGGACATTTGGTTCCCATAAAGGTGGAAACACAAGAATACACACACACACACACACACACACACCCACGAACACACACATACTCTACACAAAATGCAGTCGTGGAAGAGTGGGATTGCTCAAGCCTGCCGTTTTTCGGTACAGGGCTAAAGTCAGATTAGTGCTAGTCTGTCTGTCTGCTTTCACAGAGAAACATGGTTAATCCCTGTTTAATCCCACCTGCAACGGGATTGGCCACCGCCTAAGACTCTGACGGCTATTACCCGAACACAGGCATTAGACACAGACTACCACACACCTGGGCCGAGAGACAAACACAGACACGGGGAGAGAGAGAGAGAGACAAACTGTATATTTGTTTTGGCAATTCTGCATTTGTCTCGCTCACTAATAACGCATGTCGAATTGAACTGAATTGAAAAGGAAGGAGAGAGGCAGGAGGATAAGTGGAAAGAAAATTACAGCATGAGGAATTTGGATGAGGATAGAGACACGGCAAGTAAGAAAATTAAAGGAAAAGATGAAGGGAGACATATAAAAAGTGAGATATGCAGAAAGAGAGAGAGAACAGTAAAACAACCAGCACAGAATGAAACATTCTGACACTGTGAGATACATACACAAGAGACAGTAAGAAAGGAGGTAGATAAAAGTGCACATGGAAGACAAATGAGACGACAAAGACACTGAAAGAAACAAAGAATGTTATAGAGAATGTTACATCATGTTCAGAGAGACTTTAGCACTGTGCGCACTTGAACTTTGTTCACCCACCGTCCACCTCCTTGTGACTTCCATGCAGTCGGTTTCCTCCAAAATGTATTTGGAAAACCATTTATTAGTATATGAGCAAATTTTTACGGGGCATGGTTGCAATCAAATATGCATGAGCGCACCTTCCTGGTACACAACAGCTCTGTAAGTTGAACACCATAGTTCTACAGCTTATCCTGGAGAAAACGATTGCCACCGTGATAAATTTCCACGGTTGTAAAATCCTGTGTCATAGTGTTATAAACAGCTGTGCAGTGTTCTGGCGTCTGATAAGCCTCCAAACTCAGGGATCTATTACTCAAACTGGCCTTCCTGGATTCTATTTCACCATCTCACCAGTTCCTGAAACAACACGCCCCCCACCCCCACCCCCAACGCGTTGCCCCTTTTTTTAATACAGTGCCATTTTCAGTCTAAACACCAGAAAGACAATGATATATAGATACAGTCACTCTCAGATGAATGGAGAAAGAGCAAGCCCTCAACCCAATGATTCACCCAGTTCAATCTTCAAAGACCGGGTGCGATACAGAGGCAGAGAAAGACAAAGAATGACCACACCTGGGTGTCCGTTTTGGTGACTCAGCCCCTTTAGACGGTAAACTGACTCACTGCCAGCTCGACTATCATTGTCTCAGACTGATGCCTGTGCCAAGGCCTTCTACAGACAACACAGACAAATAGAGGAGCTCCATCTGTTTGGCTTTCACTACATTGAAAATTATGTATGAGGAGATAATCAGTAAACAAGCAGTACGTGTTGAACACACAGAGCTCGTTCATTTTTACATCGCTGGTCAGACGACGCATTAAATGCAGCACAAGTAGGAAAGTAAGTCCCCTTCTAGTTAGTGATCTACCTTTGAAATAGGTACTTAGATAAATTAGTTGTTAAATTAGCTCAACTATGTCATTTTATTTAAAAAATTATACTTTGGTCTTCTTTTATCTGTGTGCAGACGTTTATTCTTATATAAATCCCTGAAAGCATATGACTAGTAACTATTTCAGTATGAATTAATAATGATCTTTTCAAAATAGGACAGAAGAATTGTCTTGAGACCTTTATGACATGTTTTATTTTAAATGTGTTTGTTAGCCTACTAAAACATCTTAAGAGACTATTTTAGCAATAACTATTTTTGAATTTTAGCATTCTAGTATTTTATGTAGTGTCAGTGTACCCACATACAGAACACAAAGATTGATTGATGGTTTACCCCAACATTTATTGTTAATACCTATATACCCGCACATGTATAGCATCTTCAGTGGTTCCCCTCCTGCTCAGCTGATTTACTTTGGGTTCAAGGAACAAAAATAACCGTCAGTCAACCTCTTGGTAGTCAGTATCTGAGTAAGCTATTAACACCGTCCACAACATCTCCTCACTGGAGTGCCATGAACTTTTGTGAAACCTTTTGACTTTTCCTCTAGTGCCACATTGAGGTTGACATTTATGGTTTTTAGTAAAGATTTGTTTCAACTAACGAATGGATTGACTCAAAATTTTGTGCAAACATTCATGTTTTGTGCTAATTTGTAAATGTTAGCATGCTAGCAGGCTAAACTAAGATGGTGAACATAGAGAATGTTACCTGCTGAACATCTCCTTGTTAGTTGGGTAAAATCAGATCTGCAATCACAAAAGTTTTATCTCCAGAGTTCATATTAGAGTCTTGAGCATGGAGCAGGAGATAAGGTCTCTTGAACGATGATCCAGCATCGCAGACAGTTTACTGCTTGATGGTAAGGGAAGTGTTACCATTATTTTGTCCAGCCTCTGCATAGGCCTGATGGTATCGCTCAGTGCTGCTGGAGTCCAGCAGGGGGCAGCAGAGGCCCTACACACTATTTTACACTTGTGTATCTTATTTATGGGGTGGGTCAACTGCTGCCCTGCAATCCTATTGAAATGAATGGTAATCAGGCTGATAGGTGGACCTGATTTTACGTTATCATCTTATTTATGTTTGGCTGAAAGGTGTTACCATACCATTCTGTTTAAATCAGCGGTTATGAGATTTCTTCAAGGTGCTTTTATTTAAAAATCAACCGTGACGGGTCTTTCTTGGAACAATGTCCTGTTTACTATGTTTTCATTCTGTACTACAGTATTTTCTTCTCAAGGTATGAAATGCTGAAAACGGAAGATATTCTGGGTTGAACTGACCCTTTAATACGTTAGTTATAATCTCATCTGTAAACAAAAGTTTCAGTTAAAACCTGCTGGAGTGAGTAACATGGCATGAATGGTTACAGAACTTAGTATCTCAAAGATCACAGGTTTGATCCCGTCAGCAGCTGTGTGCCCTGTTACGCCTCTGAACTGACTCCTAGTTACTTTTGTTGAGATTTTCAGCAGGTTGTAATACGTTGTAATTGATAGCTTTTTGCAAAAGTTTAATTTAAAAAAAATATATATTTTTTCTGTACACACTGAGCAATGAATTTGGGCTTTGGTGACTCCAGCCAGGCAATAAAACCAGCTATAAACTCAAGCAGGCCTAAATTGAAAGTTGACTCAGATGAGACATGCTGTTACAGTCTCGCCCAATTGGTCCCTGAGGCCTGTCAATCATGGAGGTGACGTAATGTTGTCTGGCTCTGTTGATCCACTGCACGCGCACACACACACACACACACACACACACACACACACACACACACACACACTAATATTCAACATTTTGAGTCAGCTTTTATAGCACTTTTGGGTTTCTAAATATTTTAGTTTTAGTTATATGGATATCTGGATACACGTGTCCACTGCTGTAAAATCTTCTTAATGGGTTTTTGCCTGCGTGTCTATTAAGCATGTTTAACTGACATGAGAAAGGGGGCTTATGTTTTGGCAACATATTGTGAGTGACAATATAATATGCTGTGTTTTCACATTTTGTCACAAGACTTAGTTCATTCCACCCCTATTTGGGTCTTTCATTAGTGAAGGCCACAAAATAAAGGTGAATACAGCAACAAGACACCAGTGGAAGGCTTTCATTGTGAAGCTGCTGCTAAGAGTGTTGAATTTTAGCCACAAGGGTTAGCCACTGAAGGCTAACTCATTGCTTTTTAAAAGTTGTCTGAATGTAGAGTGAGACTAACTATCACACACAGCTGAATCTGAAACAGTGGCATTGCATTTCCACACAACAACATAAGACGAAATTAAAAGTCATTTTCACTCTGAACAAGTTGAATTGTGTTCGTTGACTTTAATTGAATCCTATAGATTACATATATATATATATATATATATATATTGCTTTAACAAATGTCTGTTGTTTACATTAAGGATTTCAAGCAGACTGTAATTTGTCCACTCTAATTAATAATCTGTTTACAAGAATTAGTGATTCATGCAAATTAATGTCAGGTTCTTGTAGCAATAGGAACTGAAATAAAACGTTGTCAGTTCGCTAATGAAGACCATGAGATGAGTCTGACAGCTCCAAAAAAGCTAGTAAGTGGACGTGGATTATTGATGCAGATACTCTGGATTTTACCAGCCGGCTGACTCGCACACATGAATGGGATAAAGGCTCGACTTTCCAAAGGTTCCTGGACCAAATGGATCAAATTCTGACAATAAAAAAAGGAATGTCGGGGGGTTTTGGCACTCATTCAAGCCAGTTTGCGTCACGTGATGATCCCAGAAGTTGCAATACCTGGTGCGGCCACTAAGCCAAAAGCGCTTCACAGCCTAGCACGGTTCCTGAGGACTTGATTGTAACCCGTTTCTATTCAAGGATGGTCTTTGTTTCAGTCGAATGCTCTGGAAAAAGCTAGGAGGTGGACCACGAGTTACAATAAGTTTTTTGGGGTCAAATTAGTGTTATTTTATTACTTAAACACATGTAAAATCTTAACATTTAACATATTTAACGTTGTATTCTGTAATTACTGTGCACAAATTACATAACTAGAGCATAGTCATTTCATTTGCAAGCATGAAGTAGTTATTTGTGTGCACAAAGTATTAATTCTAGAGCACCAATTAAGTAACCAGAGAGCATGAATTAGTCATTTGTGTACAATTTATTAATTCAAGAGCACAAATTACCAATTCCTGTGCCAAGTTTCTTTCCATGACAACTGCTGGGCTCCACAACAAAGCACTTTTATTGTTTTTAAACACCTATATCTGCTGCACGTAGAGCCCTCTGCAGATGCAGGCTACATCATCATAATAACAATAGTATAGTTTGTTTTTTCTTTTATGGATTAATGCAAAATTATGAATAATGTATATGTCATCTTGCCATTAGTGCATTTTATTGTTCAAGGTCTTGTATGTTGCACGGGGCAAATATGTGATTTTGGGCTAAATAAATAAAACTGACTCGACTTGTCATCGTCTTTGTTTTTCCTTTATCTGCCGCCCCCCCCCCCCCCCCTGTCTGTGTGCTTTGGCTGACCTGTGATGTGCCAAAAAAGCTAATGGAAATTGGAAATGAGAGACAGACACAGACAGTGTCACCGAGAGAGAGAGAGAGTGAGAGAGAGAGAGAGAAAGCGAGAGAGAGTCACTGAGAAATCCCTGGAGACACAGAGAGAGAGAGAGGGAGGGGGTGAGACAGGGAGAGAAACAGACAGGACCAAACAGACGTCCGTTTGCAATTTAGTCGCCGGTCACTCGGCTGAAAACACGGAACCATTAAACCTGATACCTAACGGAAGGAACCGGACATTTAAACTAGCGCTTAACAATATTTTAGCAACGTTAAAACTACGTTTCACGGCTGTACCGACACTTCTATGGTACGCCGATAGATAGATAGATAGATAGATAGATAGATTCCGGAGGAAGAGGAGGAGAAACCGGAGAGAAGAGGAGGAGAGAACCGAGACAGGAGGAGGACGGACGGACCGGAGGGGAAGGAGAGGAGGCTGGAGAGAAAAGAGAAAAGGGAGGATTTTTTGGGGGGAGTTTGGTGTGGTTTTTGGTCTCCTCTCCTTCTTCCGATCGCTTTCTCTTCTCCAGCCCTTCCCTGTCTTCCTCGTCTGGAGTATTTATGTCTGATTTTAGGAGGCTTTAAATGTTGAACTTGATGGGTGTTTTAAACGCCACCGCCGCCAATGTATCCTGTACTTGTAACTGCAAGCGCTACACCTCCCTCCAGAGCATGGAAATCAGTGAGTAACTTGCATTTCATTACTTTTTATGTTTCTGGTGCGCTGACTTCTTCTTTAACTGCGTCTTTATATCTGGACTGTGAAGCTACAAACCCGGTATTTCGGATAAATAACTCGTCGAAGCTAGTTTTAGTTTCATCAGTTATCTGCTCAGATGCACACCCCCTCACAAGTACAGAAAAGAGATAAATCGCTTAATTTTTATAGTTTGTGGAGTGTTAACAGTCTCTACGTAGCACAAGTGATGTTGAGTTGTGTTTCAGTGACATGCATCTGCCTTTTCGCCTCTCGAAATGTGCTCTCTCTTTCATTTTGAATCTATTTGAATCTGCCGTTTGTGTGCGTATATTGAGCTTTTCAACGTTACAACACAATTTCTCATCAACAAGACCGATTGCCGTTTCCCCGGTTAGCGTTAACACGCGATTTACAGCTTGTAACGTTGTAAAACTGCTATAGCAACTAGTTAGCTAGTACGTTCTCGTTAAATCGCTAGCTTTATTAAAAATACGTTAAGTTTTCTCCTCCGTGAACCTTTTACCCCGTTTGTGACTAATAACGCTTGATGTTGAACTTGAACCAAAACCGCAAGCTTCCCATCTCTTTCCGCAGAGCCGAAATGAATCAACCTCCTGATTAGCTTCATTTACGTTATTTCCAGGCTGTTTTCGAGCTGTTTTGTTCGCTATGAAAGCTAAGTTTGACAGATTGTGCGGTTTTTCGGTCGGCTTCCAGAGCCGTTGGCGCTGCGTCTGCTTTTGATCTTTAGCTCGCTTCATTTGAAAAATCTGCCATTTCGCTTGGTTTATAACGGCAAAAATACGACTTAAAGTGCGTTCAAACTACCGGGAAGTTACCGCAGAGGACACCGAAAGCTGGATATTGGAGGAAAAGGTGGGTTTGTTCGGTGGGAAAGGGGGGAGCTGGAAGTTTTGTCGCGGCTTCGTCATTCGAGCAAAGCCAGACGTCTGTCTAGCCGTCTGTCTGCGTGCGCGCGTGCGTGTTCACGTGTGTGGTCGTGTCCGGGAAATCCCTGTTTGCGTGTGTGTGTGTGTGTGTTTATATATGAGTGGGCTTTTATGCGTGTACCTTTACGTGTTGGGGACACCCATGCTGTTAATGTATACAGTCATCATAATACTGAAAGGTCATTTAGATGAAAGCTGTGTGTGTGTGTGTGTGTGTGTGTGTGTGTGTGTGTCCAGCTGAAGTCACAGTCAGGGCTGACTCAGGCAGCTACAGAGCTGAAGCAGCAACGATTCAAGTGTTAGGACAAAAACGAAGCATGCATACGTCAGAAAATGGTCAACAGCCTACCGCAGTTTCCAAGAGTCCAAGATGTTGTCTTCAAATGTCTCGTTTCGTCAGAGCAACATCTTCAAACGTCTCGTTTTGTCAGAGCAACAGCCCAAAACCCAAAGACATTCAGTTTACAATCGTAGAACACGAAGAAAACCAGCAAATAGTCACATTGGGGAAGCTGGAGGACAGAGAATGGCTCAAAATGATGAGTTGATTATCAGGGTTGTTGCAGATTCATTTCCTGCAGGTCGATTAATCGACTAATAATCGTTTGCTGGTTGAATTAGTAGTAATAGTAGTAATCAAGTAGCCAGTCTACTGAAAAACAATCTGCAACTACTTTGATAACTGATCAATCATTTAAATCATTTTTCAAGCAAAAGTGCATTAACATCCACTAGTTTCAGCTTGTCATTTGTGAGGATTTGCTGCTTTATTTTCTCGTATGTGATAATAAACTTAAACTTAACAATTGCTTTGATTGTCAGTTCATCCGACTATTATTTTCTTTAATAATTGGTTAATCGTGGTCAATAAAATGCTAGAAAATAGTGAACAATTACAATGTCTGACAATCACAATTTCTTAAAGCCCAACGAGACGCCTTTAAATGTCTCGTTTTGTCCGACAAACAGTTCAAAACGATAAAAAAACGATTATCAGTTTACGATCACATAAGATAAAGTAAAGCAGCACTTCGTCCCTACTGAGAAACTGGAACCAGATCATTTGCTTGAAAAATTTGGACTTTAAGGAATTAATTTATTATCAACATTTTCTGTCAATTGACTAATCGATTAATGGACTAATTGTTGCAGCCCTTAACTGACCATCTTTAGTCTTTTGAGTGATCGTCAGACAAAATGTGACATTTTATAGACCAAACAATAATCCGGTAAATAATAAAAATATTATTATTTAAAAATCGCCATAATGGAATGGAAGGAAACTTTTAGTCTCACAAAGCCAGACTACATCGCATGAGTTCACGACATGATTCAAGACTGGAAAACATGCACAGAGATTAATTCAGCCTTGAAAAAATCCCAAACCTTGGGAAAAACAATTTGTTACAGACTTGAGAAGGAGCATGATTCAGTGACTCCATGGCCTTTTTTCCACCTAGGATTTATTTAGAAACTGATTTTCTTGGATGGTTGTGGAGATATTTTGACAGGCTTATTATGGCTTTTCAGTTTTAAATTTGGAAGCCAAGATTATTGAGACTCCAGTGAGTAATGTGTTCGCCTAATCGTGTGTAGGAAGGGTTCATGCTCATCAGTCATCTATTTGCATTGCAGCCTACTTGAAATGTCATGTGTCCTAAGCAGATGCTTATTGAGCCTTGCCAGACCAAGTTAAATACCAGTAATACCATTATATGTGATAGTCTTGGTAATAGGAGTTGTATCAATATAATAGAGTGAAGTAGCAGCAACAGCAGTTAAAAGAGTACTAGTGCTAGTACTAACATCAGCAGGAGTAATGGTTTTGTTCCTGTATAGTTATAGCTGCAGGAGTATTAGAAATAGTAGCAGTGTTTAGCCAGCACAATTGCAGTATCACTACTAGCATTAGCAATACATTACATGGCCAAAAGTATGTGGACAAACAAACATTACACTTATATGTGATGTCATTCCAACACCATTGGGCATTAATCTGCTGCTCTTAGCAGCCTCCACACTCATTGTTTTTGGTTGTAGTCAGATTTGCAGTTCATCCCAAAGGTGTTTGATGTGGTTGGAGTTGGGGCTCTGTGCAGTTCTTCCACACCAAACTGGGAAAACCATGTCTTTATTGGCCTGCATATGAAGGCATTGTCATGTTGAAACAGGAAAGGGCCTTCACTAAACTGTTGCCACAAAGTTCAAAGCACACTATTGTGTGAAATATCACTGCATGCTGTTGCATTAAGATTTCCCCTCACTGGATGTGAGGTCTGACCAAATGTACACTAACGTATGTCCACATAAATCTTAACAGTTGTAGTATTAATAGCTGTAGCAGTAGTAAAAGCAATCAATACAAATCATTGCTTGGACTGTAACAGAAAGACAAGATAAGAGTGCAGGCAGTCACACACACACACACACACACACACACACACACAATTCCTCTGTCTGAGAACAGACATGATGTTTAGTCTGGAAGACAGAGGGAGGGAAACAGATAAACCAAAGGGGGAGAGAGAAGCCTGCAGAGACAGTAGAGAAAGAAGAGAGTGAGAAGAATATGTCAAAACTTTTGAGAAAAAGAACAAGGTGTCAGCAAAAGAGGAAAGGCCGAGACGCTGACAGAGAGAGAAGAGAAATCAAAATAAGCAAAAAGAGAGAGACATTCTGTATAGGAACTGAATGAAACGATGCATTGGCCTTTATTTAAAAAATAAGATTATGTTTAAGGTGTGTCGGCTGTACTGGACATTATGCAGCGGAGTGTGACGGGAAAGATGAAAGACACAGTGGAAGAAAGTTTAATGGAGGATAATCCACGTCATACACTTGAGATGTGGTGATCAAAGCACGATGTAGACATGATTGAAGAAGCAGGGGTTCCCTACATTTTTAATAGAGAAGCCATTTCTTTTCCATATCTGGGAAACAACATTGGATATGATATTTGTTGCTGCAGAAGATACAGTAAAGCTGCCTGAAAAGGTCAGTTCACCCAACTATATATATATATATATATATATATATATATTTACATACTGTATATATTTGATTATACTTTCTCTCTCAGCGTGTCTTTTAAGAATAATTGTCAAAGTCACTCTGGATAATCCAGCGGTGGACTGCTTACAGTGGAACTACTTTCTACTGAATAAATAGTCCCTATAAAAACTGTTGACAGTGTGTTCTGTGGATTATTCAGAGAAAATGGGATGCTGCTCCTATAAAGAGATGGTAGCAGTTTTTATATGTAAATTCTCATTGTTTTCAGGATCGCAAAGAAATTCCATTCACCCCCATTGTATTAGGGTGGAGGCAGAAATCTCAACAAAAAAAAAGTGTGCAATACTAGATAGATTGGTCATTTGGTTTAACCAAATACTGAAGTGATTTTTTTAACGACTGAAAGATTTCAGGGCCTTTTGGAGGACTGAGTGGTGTGTCCCGTTTGGTTTATACTTTTCAAAATACCAATTACCCCTTCACAGGATTTCAAGGAGTCAAACTTGACATATTTTAAAGCTATAAATTACATGTGAGACCTGAAACAAAGCTGGGAGAAATATAGGAATCCAAAGCAAAATAGCCAGCTATAGCTGCTGTATAGCTAATATAGCACTTAGCCAGTTCACTAATGCTGTTTTGTATTAACATTAATGTGGACAGGCAGCAGTACCATGCACCTGTAGCATCTGGATTTAAATACTTTAAAGTCAGACACATTCAGTCATGAAGGAGCTACAGAGACCCTGACTCACTTCAAACTATCTTTCATCTGTCTCTCTGTCTCTCGCGCACATCGTTCCTCATCTGGATCTGTGAAGTTGTAATTGTGGGGTTACATATACCTGTTCCACCCTCTGACATACAAGAGCACACACACACACACACACACACAGCAAATCACACATCTGTTCTGAGTGGCAGACATTGCAAGTCAAAGCACATGACATCAGCATTACTCACAGGCTAGCCATGTGTGTGTGTGGTGAAGTCATTGCTGGTATCAGCTTGTAAGAATAATTTCCTACCAGCAGCTTGGTTTCCCTGTACATTTGTCACTACATGTTTGGCCGTTTTAACACCTCCACAGTCTGCCTGTATAGCCAACATAAATGTCACCCACGGCGTTTGTCTGAGTGTGTGTGTGTGTGTGTGTGTGTGTGTGAGTTCAGCTGGAGGGTAGTGGTATTTATTTTGGTTATTGAATTCGAGGAAAAGAGTCAGAGTGTTCCTGTGTGTACAGGAAGTGACTGCAGCGTCGGGCACAGGAAGGACATGCTGTGACTAGACGTCTTTTCTGTTCGACACAAGTCACAAGTTTGATCCCTTCAACACCCTGTGTACCCGTGAGCAAGATCCAGAACCTGCTCTTGAACAACATGTTGATATAATCTTACAGTTGGGGCTCGATAGTATTTTATCGAATCTGAATCCAGTATTGAATCTTCTTATCGAATACTGACACCATTCAAATCCATTTGGGTTCAGCTTTCAACATTGGTAACTTAAGTGAAAGACAGCTCAAACCTAAAGATTCAATTGAGACTGTAGTTTTTGTTAACGGAGTGGGCCGAAACATGATTTACAACACATAAATACAACCTGAAAATGAGATGAGCAGCAGAAGATATTAAGTATTTATTGGGCACACTGTCCTTTTTGTTATTGTTACCTCACAAACAATCTTTGGCCGAGTACAGACACCGGCTTGCAGGGAGCGCTTTGACCAGACAACAGTTTCTCTGTGGCATTTTGGCAGGTGACACGGTGCATTAATGTTAGTTAATTACAGCTTGTGTAACACCAGAGAAAGTCAGTGCCGGCTAAAAATGAAAAGCGTGCTCACTTGGCTAATAAAAATAAAACAGAACAAGGATAGACAAGAGGGTTGTGAGCCTTGGAGCTCCAGTGGAACCCGTGTGACATGTGACATGAATATTGTCCAGCTTAGGCAACATCAGAGCTGCATGAGAACATATTTGGATTTTACAGCTATGAATATCTTTATCTGTTTGGACATTTCATCATTACAATTACAATTTCTCAGAGACCATATCATCCACTTCTAGTTTATATTAAATATGTGCACAAAAGCACCAGCAGTCAACGATATTTACTACATTTTTAGCTTGGAAAAAAAGCCTCTCTTACATCAGAAATCTGTCTTTGTCATGTGTCATCCCGTCATTGTCGAGTGTCAAAATAATCACTCCCCACATCCTGTTCAAGCTGCAGCTCCCATGTGACACAGAGATGCTGTTTACTAATCAGTGTAAAAAAAAACCAAAGAAACAGCATTTTTGTCCAATTTTACTCCTGACAGCATCTGTGGTGCAAAGTTACATCCTGAGGCAACCTGCACGCAACTTCGTCTTTGATCGCTCAAACTGTAATCGACATACCAGAAGCAACTTTAACACCATTTAACTGAGATAAGTGTCATAAATGTGCTGTCACCGTAGCTTAGCTGAAACAGTAGGAGCAAGGAGACACAACAATGGAAAGAAAGACAAAAGAGTCGACTTCATCAGTGTTTGAGAAGACACGTCACTTCAGGCACTCACTGTAACTGAACTGCGTTGGTAGTTTTGTTTGTTCATACTGCTCTTTTTGACATTAGTGTCAGTTTATGTTGGCATGACGTTTGGGATCTGCTGATAGATGAATTTCAGTTATCCAAAATAATCAGATATGAGAGGTATTTGAGGGGGGACTGTGGCCGAAAGGAGAGATGTTTCAACAAATCCATGAGAAGACTGAGGTCTCCAAAAACAACAACAAAAAAAGTGAAATAAGAGTTAAATTCATATTTCCAAACATGGCCAACAGTGTCTTTCTTGTCTCTGTCTTTTAGTTCTCAGTGATTGGTTTTCTTTCCTTCCTTCTGTCTTTCTCTCGTTCCGTCTCTTTCCCTCTCTCACTCAGTGAATCATGGAAATTAAATGATTGAGTCTGTTCTGGCTGGCCTCCTAGACTTATTATGTAAACCTCTCTGTCTGGCTGTCTCAGTACTCTGTGTGAGTGAGTGTGTGCGTGAGTGCACATGTGTTAGTCTGCGTTTGTCTATTAATTTCCTGTGTGTGTGTGTGTGTATGATGATAGTCAGTTGAAGGAGGATTTGCAATCAAAAATGATTGTTCCACATTTGCCTTTTCTTACAGTAAAGAAGAGAGGTTGATATGTGTGTTTACAGAAGCCTGTGAGGATCAAACTCTGCCTTTTGTGTTTTTTTTTCTTTGATTGACAGTTGGCATCGCCCCAGAAGCAGAATCGCTTTAATCCTCGTGTACGATAAACAGACAGTAATTTGTCTCGGAAGAAGTGATTTATCCACAGAAAGTCACCTCAGCTGCTTCCTCTTTGTTTCCCCCGTTCCATATTAACTCACTGGGAGCTGCCCAGCACAGCCACAGTCTCAGTGGAGCAGTTGCTCAAGAGCACGTCAATAGCAGCTGTTGATGCAGAGAAGAGCATCTCCTGTTGACCGTCCCTGTCCAGTTGTTCGAGTCTTGCCGACAACCTGCTGTCCATCTGTCGATGTTTCCTCCTTTCCTAGCTTCCTCCGTTCCGTCCTTCATTTCTGCCTCGCTTCCTTCCTTCCTCTCTTTCATTTTAGAATTGCCCATTCATTTTTCCCATAGACAATGTCACTCGACTCATAGCTGGAGCATTTCAACGACTTGGATGGATTACATTACATTTCCCGGGTGAATCAGCAGTACTTGATTGATGATTGTGTTACAAAATCTAATAGAAAGTCAAATGTACAAGCCTGTATACATAAAAACTTCAGGGGGAAGTTAACTACGAATCCCAAGGTGCATTTCGGCAAGAATCACAGAGCTTAAGATTCTGCTGATGGCGAGTGGAAAGATTATGGTGTTGACAAAAATGAAAAGACAATCTGCAGCTTAAATCAGATCACTTTTAAATTCTAGTTCAATTGTGGATGAATTCAGCAACTATGGCGCCGTGTTTTGTTCTCAACTGCACCAACAAATGTTTTGAATTTGCTGCCACTCTGATTTGTGCTTCTGACTGGTTTCTTCTCCTTGGCATTGGCGGCAGAGGCTCATGGGTATTGTAGTATTTAGAACCGTCCACCACGCCAAACTGACGGGAAATACCATATCATAATTAAACACTGAAGATATCATGAATGAAAAATTTAAAATGGGAGTACCCCCCCCCCCCACACACACACACACTATACAACTCTTTGCATAGATTCGTTTCTACTGTCTTTAATTTCTTAATATCTTGATGCGCTTCCTTCTTTGCTCGCATCCTTCTTCCTTGCTTCCTTCCTTTCTTCTTTGCTTCCTTCAAGCCTTTCATTCAACCTCTCAGCTGTTCATTGTTTCTTGGTCTAGACGCTAATAACACACACACACACACACACACACACACACAGAAACCAGAAACAAAGTCATCATCGTGGCGTCATCATGCATATATGTAGATGCATGCAGCGTGTGGGTCTAGGGGTCAAGGTCATTGTCACTTTGGGGGTTGTGTGTGTTTGTGTGTATGTCTGCTTTCTGCATATAATCTGCATACAAGACGGTGTTCAGCTGAGGCCCTTGTAGTCTGTTGGACCCATATTCTCCCATTAATTAGTCTGAAGTCAGAGCCGGCCCTATATATCTGTCTCGCAGTGTGAATAAATCCATACAGAGACTGTCTGAGGACCAAGAGGCTGCTCTATAAATAAAGGCAATGACTGTCTGGCTGCTATATGCATAGAGTGTCATGCGACAATGTGGAAAAGATTGTCTCTTGTTTTTCATTAATTAGTCTGAGGCAGAGAAAACCCTGTATGGCTGCCTGGTCTTCTAAATACTGCAATTGTAGCCTGTTTAAGTGTTCAAAACAACTGTGTCTTGTCTTTCATTAATTAGTCTGGCCCAGAGGAGGTTGGCGCAGGATTATCTAGTTTCTAAATGTTCACATTAACATCTGATTACATGTAAAGGAAAAAAGTGTCTTTTGGCATTTAGCCTACTCTGTAAGTGTTTAGTGTCACCTGCGAATGTGGGATAGATTGTGGATGTAAGCTTGCCTAAAAAAGTTCAAGTTTCTGCCTCATCCGTGTGTCTACAATGAATTAATTACTGAATTAATATTTTTTTTGTTTATTTTTTATATTTTCAGTAATTATATGACGGATTAGTCTTCTAAATGTCAACACGTTATCAGTAAGATGGGAAAATGTTTGTTTAAATGCTGAAAGTGTCTGAATTATTTGTCTTCTAACTTAATTTTATCTGCTATTGTGAGACTAAAGTTTCCTTTTCTTTCAAGTTGGTTTTGTCACTGTTTGGCCTAAAGATCAACAAAGTCACTTGTTTATAGTTCGTTAAAAAGAGTGATCATTTACTAGTCTGAGCCAGGGTAAGCTGCCATTTTGCTTTCTAAAATATCAGCTGATGGCATTATAACATGTTTCATTATTTAGTCAGAGCCATAAACTAGGGTTTTCTTTAATTACTCTGATCCACAAGACGTCGCTCCATTGTAATCTATTTATACTTTAAGAATAAAAAGGTGTCTGTTTAATTAGCTCACTGCAGTCAGAGATATGGAAAAGAAAATGTCTGTACTCTTTCATGAATTAGTCCAGACCAGAATGTGCTGCTTTACAGTTTTGTAGTGTGACATTGAAAACAAATCCCCGTTCATAAAATAGTATAAAACCTTTATTGTCTTTATTATTATCCTTACTGGAGCGGATGTTTGTCATTTAGAAGAAGCTGGATAGAAAAAACCCCATATTGAAGCAGTTTATCTGTAACAAAATGAAGCTGTTTGTTTACACTGCAGAATTAACAGTTAAGAGTAGCTGCACTTCTCAGTTATTTTGCTGTTTGCTGACTCTTGAAGGACCGTCTGTTGTTCCTTTTCACTCAACTGGTTTTAACGTTTTAATGTGAAAGTAGAAGGTGATTTTTGATGAAAGGGAAAAAATATGTAGCCTGTAAACAAATACATGTTATTTGTTATATTTAAAGACATGCTTTATGCCAAGAAATAAGAAACAATTCCACACCTCTAAACAGACCTACGTGAGTGATTCAGTCTACACAAATGTTTAGCGTATAATTGCCATTACAAATTCAGATATTCAGATGTATGCATGCAAATGCTTGTTGTGCTGATGGGGGATTTTTTGCATATGAAACCAACGTTGCTCAGCATCTGCAGGGAGAGGGGTTGAAGTGAGGCAGTCTGGGTGTCTGGGAGGGTAAAGGTCAATGGTCAAGTCAGGAGAAGGCATGGAGGGGGAGGGGTGAAAGGTTCATTGTCACAACAGTGGGGGCTGGTTTTGGAAGTGCCTGTGTGTATTTGTATTCAGTAATATTTTGCTACAGTTGACTTGGCATTGCTTTTGATATTGTCATTATGTTGAGCTGATTATCTCTGAAAACACTCACTTCATGTTACCAAAGCGTGACCCTGCACCTTTTAAACCTCATGCCGTCACTGAGTTTATTGATTGCATTGATTCATTCAGTTTCATTTGCTTGTTTTATAGGGTGCAGCTATATTTAGGTGTCTGTATGAGGCTTTTGATGAGGTGTTGGATTTGTCACTTCAAACTCATGAAGCAGTTCCTGCTCACAATGCTGCCAGTAAATGTTTGATGTAGCAACTGACAGCGGAGTGACACCTTGAGAGCTGATTGGCTGTGCTATCATCAATATGCTGATTGGAAGGATGCTGTAGCTTATCAGTCAAAAAAGTGGTCAGGTGACAAAGTCTTGCATCAGACTTGGAGCAGTCGCACAGGCTCCAAATATGCTAAATATGCAATGTAGTTTACATTTTGATAGCTCCGGTATTGTTTGAAATTTCAGTGCCAATTCTTCTTTGATACCTTAATTTCAAACCTTTTTTTCATTTAGCAAAATATGCTACCAGTGGTCAGTGGTAAATAAAGAACTTTGCTTTAATATAATATTGTCTAATGTTAGAGAAGGTTCCTGAGAAAATAGCTGATCAAAGAATTATTAAACAAGCCTAATAATCTGACCAAGCATTCAGTGCTAACTGTGATACTTGATACTTTTCAATACTCAGTGCTCATTTCATTCTGATCTCAAAAGGGATTGAAGAGTAACACTTTACTTTAGCATATATAAGCAGCATATAAACATTTGGTAAATGGCTAATAACACACCATAATATTGTTGTAAGCAGATATAAGTGTTTATTAATGTATTTGTCAACAACTATAACTCCTTCTATGGCATCTGTAAATGGAGGTTGGTGTATAAATGGATATGAATGGCTATATAGCAAAAGATCTAAAATAGATCTTCACAGGAGAGTTTATAATTCTTGACAAATATAAATGTCCATATGTCTGCATACAACTACATTATAGTAGGTTATAAACACACTGTAAGTAGCTGAGCCTAAAGTAAAGTGTTACCTACTGAAGTTCAGTGCTTTTACATTTTAGTGTTGTGCTCACACAATCGCTTGTTGTGCATGACTGCATGTTGTGATTTTCACGCAACGTGCAGATGATCTGGACTCACAAGAGTAGCGCTGACATGTCCCTGACACGGTGATATACACATGCTGTTCTTTTAATACCGTGTATATGTACCTCACATCATGGTGTGTCACAAGCTGTTACATAGTTTTCCCCTCAAAGTCCGCGGAGACACTAAAGCTGGGACGTCACTCAGTCAGCTGGTCTGGTCCTGACTGCCAGACCGAGTCTAGACAATAGACACTGCAGTCTGCAAACCACACGCACACACTCTCAACCCCCCCACGCACACGTGACATAGATGTTCATGACCGTGGGCTTGACCCCTATACATGCACACTCACACACACACACACACACACACACACATGCACACACACACACACACAAAGACAAACACACACACACACACACACAGACTTGTAGGGAGGACTGTGTCTGCCTCACTTTGCCCTCTGGCCCATAGGAAACAGCTGGGACCACATCATTTGCATCCACAAACACACACACACACACACGACACCGCCTCTCTGTTTATATTACTAAAAATGATCATTATACATTCAATTATTCAAACACACAGCCGTAATGCACAAGCAATTTGTATTATAAGCGCCCGACCCGACACAAACAAGCTCCACCTCAACGACAACAACCCCCACCCTCTCTGACTATCACTAACACACACACACACACACACACACAGAGGCTAGACTACAGTGTGTCTAGACACAGACACACAAGTCAACTTTATTTTCACACTGATGATGTGATTTTAATGGTTTCAGGGCAAAAAGGTGAGTAATAAGCTCATGTATACACATCAAAATAACATTTATTCACAACAATGCTGTTTGTTAATGTAAGCATAGTTCTGGTTATTCACAGTTTTTCAGCTGTCGCCAAGATTACATCTATACTTACTACACTTATGCCGATTAAAACATATTTTTCTTCCCATTTCCACACAAAGCTGGTGTTTTTCCAGCCCCAAAACTGAGCTTTTAGCCTTCAGAGTAAATATATCTGAAAACGGTGGCCTTACATTTTAGTGTTGACAGGGAAAACTGAGCTTTTGGAAAACTATGATGTAAACCTGCTCACAGTGGAATATCTTTGCTTGTTTTGTCCAACCTACAGTCCAAAGCACATTGGACTCTGGGAACTTGTGAGGGGCAGTTTTCACTATTTTTAGACATTTTATAGACTAAATGATCAATTAATTGTGAATAAAAATGTCAGATTTAGGTGGCTTAGTACAGACGGTGTACATGCTTTGTGCTCATAGTGTAATGTGGAAGTAGAAGGGCAAGTGTTGTCTGTGCTCTGTGTTTCTCACTCTTATCTATCCAATACAACTAGTTGTAAAAAGAAATCTCTACATTGGCAGAGCAGATATGTACTTTCCATCTGCAGACTGCAATTTAAGGAATGTGGTGAATGTTTCTGCACAAGTATGCACAACTTTTATTCGATTAAATCTTGGTGGAAGTCCAAACTCGAGTGTGTCTGTGGATGCAAATTATGTGGACCCATCTGTTTCCAAAACATGACGTTAAGTCTTGCTACCTGGTCAGATTCAGGATGGAGTCGAATGATTTGCCTACTCCTAGCCTTAAAAGTGTGGCGCCGTCATCACATCAGACTCCACCTCACCCAAATGTTGCTTTGAGCTCGTGGCTTGGTCCAGTTCAACCACAAGGCCTTAGAAAGACAAAGGCTTTTCTTTTTAGAGAGTCTGTAGAAGAGGAAGATATGTAGGAAAAGATTACTTTTGGAAGGTTTGAGGAAAAAGAACGGGACAGTAAGGATAGAGTCTTGTTGCAGGAAGTAAACTGAGAGCTTTCACGTTTCTTGAAAAAATCTCCCATCACACCTGAACTGACAGATTCTTGGCAACATCAGAAACACAATCGCTGCTCGCATTGTGTCCAACAACCTCCCACACCTCGTTCAGTGAAGAGAGGGTGGTCCTTGCCAGCTGGCACACATACACATATATATATGAGGCCCATATCGTTTTGTGCTCTGTAGGCACAGAGCCAGATTCCCAGCTTGTTTACCATCCATCCATCCATTAAGCCTTCATTACTCAAGTACAGATCCACTCATGGTAAACATTTCTGACACTGATGCTGCAGAGAAATGTTGACAACATCAGTCACTGTCAGCTGTGAACTCGAGTACGTGGAAATTTGCTCTGCTCAGAGACTGAATAAGAAACAGAATTTCCAGGTGTGTTTGAGGTTTTTGCCAGATGTCACATGTGATAAACTTTGACATGAGAATTTGTCCGACCAGCAGAAATTCTGTTTTTAGTAAATAAACCATTGAAAATCCAACACGAAATACCCGGACAGTTAGATATTTTCACTTTTTGCTTGGCTTCACTACACCTCCCTCGCTCACTCTTTCATTTTTTATGCTTTCCTCGCTTTGCTTCGTTTGAATGGCTTTGTCACAGTTATCTTGTTTGGGTTTTTGCAGAGATTTGTTTTGTCTAACACACATCCACAGACACAAAAGCGAGGGCGAGTTGATTCATGCAGAGCCTTTGAGGAAGAAGAAAAGATCTTTTCTTAACCAGGTGTTTCTACTGTTTCTACTGTTGGCCACTGAGCCACTGTGGTGAGGCCGCTGAGGCTTCAGTGTCCTGAAACAGAGGAAGCATTGAAGCTATTATTTCAATATAGATATAATACTGTGTGAAAACATGGAGGTAAAGAACTGTACCATTATTATTATGACGCCTTCGACTTACTGTTGTCTATTACAGCGGTTCCCAACCGTTTTGGCTTGTGACCCTTTGAAATGAAGCAGTGGACACTCATCAAACATGATGGCCACAGTGTGGACATGAATTATGAGCAGTTCAAGCTACAGTTATTTGAAAGATTTTCAGAGATGAAGACATAGAACTATACAAGATTACACTAGAAAAGTTACAACAAAAACACAAACAAACATAATCTTGTGTTACAGAAATGTGGGGTGTTTTTTTTTTCTTCAAATTCAAGCTCTGTAGAGCTGCAGAGTTGTTTTCACATAATTCTCTGTGGGTTCATCACCACAAGCGACCCCTTTCACATCGCATGTAGTCATTTGATGCATTGTTAATATAAAGTATTGATTTGTAGAGCTTTCAATGAGGCTGTGTAGATGCTAGCTCGGGGAGAACGGCCTGTTGAATCACATGACACACACAGTTTGAACACATAGTGTAAATGTCCATGTAGACTTATGTTTTCCACACATTCACATAAACTGTAGCCACAACTAGATGTGCTTTCAATTCATTACCATTGTTTATAATGTATAACACACACACCTGTAACCACAAACACACACACAGGGTCAGACATTCAGAGCATTCAGACATTGTTGTGTCTAGCCAGGTGTGTGTGTGTGTGTGTAAGGACTGGCTGAGCTGGTTTTGGTTTGGCAGCAAAACACTGTTTGGACAGGGACAGCATGTCTGGCTCACATACACACACATTTACCCACATCCCCCTCCTCTGCAGATTTGATGTCACACTCTCTCACACAACTGCATTTACTTTATCTAACACACACATACGCCCGCAGTTTCAGCATAACAGGTTTGTCCTTGAATATTTTTTAGACTCAATTTTTGCCACATCAGTGCTCCTGATTGTCACTGAAACCCCCTCAATGCTCTCACGAAGAAGAGAAAAGGCAACGTTTTCTTTCCAAACTCTGTGCAGGTCCTCACTGCTAAAAAAAAAAAGATTATCTCCAGCTTTTAGAAAATGACTTCTGGTGTGTTATTAAAGCACATTTTGGCTTGTTGTGAAAGTTATGACTCAAATTAAGACCTTCAACTACCAGCTGAGTTTTGGGAAGATGGTATTAAAATATCGGCTGTTTAATTTTAGGCAGCAAAGTTCTGCAGACATTGATTTATGACATAGAAAGTAAATGTAGTTTGTTTTTGCAGCTTTTCCAGGTTTTAAAATTGTTTAGCTGAAAAGGGGACAGATGCTACAAACCAATTTTTATCAAAGTACAGACAGTGAATTTCACACCGACCTAAATTTACTCTCATAGCAGTTTTCATTATATATAAAGTCTAGATCCTGTATAATTAAACTGATAACAGCTACAACAACCAGTGGCATCTAACCAGACGTTCAATCAACCAATCAGCCCCAAGTCCAAAATCTTCAACCTGAAAACAAAAACAAAGAACTAAGTCAGCAGAAAATTAACAGGAAACTATTATGATAATCAATTAATCGCCAAAAGTCATGTTTCAAGAAAAAATGCAAAACATTTAATGGTTCCAGCGTCTGAGTTGGGAGAACGTGCTGCTTTTCTAATACAGTAAATTGAATCTCGTTGGGTTTTGGACTGTTGAACGGACACCAGACTGTTTTCTTATGATTTATAAACAAAATGATTAATTGATAATTGAGGAAATAATCAGCTAGTTAATCGATAATGAAAATAAGCCTCAGTTGAAAAATATTAACATTTGTCACGATATAGATTATATAGTACATACAGTAGATTATTGTGATATAGATTTTAGATTTAGGCACCATTGCTTAAGGCCACTTTGGCAGCACAGCAGGGATTGAACTTCTATTACTAACCTGACGCACTGTGAATGTGTGTACATATACACCCACTGCAGACTGTTAATGATTACTATTATGTCTAGTATCACATTGGATCAGAGCCATCACACACACACACACACACACACACACACACACACACACACAGGCCTCTGCATGTGACCTGCCCTCTGCGACTGTCTGACTTCCCTCTCTCTTTCACATTCAAATGAACAGTGTGTTTCTGTGTGCGAAGGTCTGACTGTGTGTGTGTGTGTGTGTGTGTGTGTGTGTGTGTTTGTGTACGTAGGACTGTGTGTGTGTGTGTGTGTGTGCGTGGGGGTGCGAGACGACAGGGGTAGTCTAGCTCCTTCTGGCTAGAATTCTAATGAGCACCACACACACACACACACACACACAAAGAGAGACCCAGACAAGCAGCTGATAATGAGGTTTGATTTTCATATGTTTCAGACAGAATGCACTGCAGGTCAGCTAGTACACAGAGGAGCAGTGTGTGTGTGTGTGTGTGTGTGTGTGTGTGTGATTTCTGGTCTTCGTCTTGTTGGACATACTCTCACTTTTTCCGTTGTTAACATTAATGACCATGTGTGTCCATTACGGCACTAGGTGTGTCATTTGCTTTTGTCTGTGTTTTGTCTCTGTTTAACTGATGTTTCCCATGTCAGCACAGCCAGACCTCTATTTAATTTTTATTTATTTAATTTTTTTAAAGCACAGCCAGACTGTTGTTTGTGGTTACATTAAAAACCAGAAATAACACAAACATTCAAACTCTTAGACCATTTAAAACACAACTCGCTCTGACCGGTTGTGGGCAGGATCAGAAGCTCTGATCGCATTTATGCATTTTATTGCATGTTACTCATGTTATAATCTTATTTTTGGAGACATACAGATGTTGAGTCGCCAGCTAATTTCCATAGTCACGTTGTCAAAGGAAGTGAAATAATGTAAGCAGAAACAAAAGATGAGAAAGTTGCAACATATGAGAAGAGACACTGGGCAGATGTTGTGTTATTTGTCTAAAGTCTACATTATCTTTATGTCCCCAGTGCTGGAATGGAAAATTATAGCTTGGGTTAATACAGTTCACAGGCTGATGAAAAGCATTCAAACCGACATAAACAGTGTTGAGATGATTTGTATTTTGTCAGGTTCAAACCAAGCACAGTCCACCTCAGTAAATAGACAAATAAATAAATACATCAAGGGGAAACCCTGGAAACCCTGGAAAGTAAAACAAATAATAACAAATAATGTATTTTGTGTTTGTTTGAAATTCTCTTTCATAACGTTACATCATTCTGATGGGTTAGAACAACTCAATAAAATGACTCTAGAGCTTATTATTAAGCCCAGTGATGTATACAACTGTTCTTCAGTCATCTGGC